>NC_058110.1:33411252-33658752 GCF_914725855.1 Thunnus albacares | reverse complement strand
CTGCAGACACACCTGAAAACACCAGGCCTGTATGTTTCTGTCATAGGCTGCATCTGGGGACACATTTCAGACTAAAAAGACCTGTTAACTGGGGACGGCTGGTCCAACTGGGGACAAAAAGCTGCGTCCCCAGTTAGTAAAACACTGATGTTCGGATCAGTGGTTATTATTAGGGTTAGGGTAAGTCTCCAGGAAATTAATGTAAGTCTATGTAATGTCCCCAAAAATGACCTAAGCAAACGTGTGTGTGTGTGTGTGTGTGTGTGTGTGTGTGTGTGTCACTCACCGACAGCTCTGAACAGACACGCTCCGTCCTCCTTCATCTTCTTAATGACAAAGCCTTTCTTCTCTCTCAGAGCTTTTTCAAACCAGTGCTCCTGCTGAACACACAGGCACACATGCACACGCACACACACACACACACACACACACACACACACACACGCGCACACACACACACACACACACACACACACACACACACACAAACATAAACACAGAGGGTCAGCTGGACAGCTACAGGTAAACAGACACATTAAAGCTGAGCTGGGAGGACTTTACTACCCAGAATCCCACAGGAGAGACAGTTTGTCCAGATGATCTAAACTGAAAAATGTTGCTATAATCCCTCATTGAACAGAAAAAAAAAACTGAGTGCGATAAGTACGATGAGTCAACACTGAAACATGAGGTGAGTCTGTGTCTCAGATATTAACTTGGTGAGTTCGGTGTTATTATTACTAATAAAAGTGATGAAAATCAACCCAGATCTTTAACCTTCAGTCTCGGCTGGATGCATGACTCAAACGTCTCTTTTTTCTCTGCTTTCTCTGCTACACAGTTAAAAGTTCTTTCACAGACACAAAAGATGTGGATTAAACAGCTGAAACAGAAGTGGAGACGTGTCTCTGCTGAACACGCTGAAATGTTTCCAGTTGTCATTTGAACCGTGATGAAGACGAGACAGAGAGACACACAGAGTACTGTCTGTCTTTAGGGAGATTCATGCTTGCGGCTGGATTAACTGACTCGAGGGCCAAACTCACCGTGGTTGAACACACAAATATATTTGGGGATATCCACAGCTTGTACAGCATGTCTGATAATGCAGGACCAGCCTTTAGTTAAGGCTCTTATCAGCTGATGTTGTGCTTTGGTGGAAAATATTATACAAACCAACTGACACACTGTATAATAAACTGCAGATGTCCCGAGATATCTGATCCAGATATGTTTTAAAGGATTGATTTTGGCAAATAGTCTATAAAACTACCCTGAACAACAGGCAGCAGAGTTTGCTCTCTAATAACATTAAATAGAACATATTCTGCACATTTCCAGCCTCTATATTTATATTCTGGGGCTCTACTGGAATATCTTTACATGATTTCCAGTTAAAAACTCCTTTTTCATCTTATACTGGTCCTTTAAGGCCCCCCCCTCCCAATGAGCCCACTCTGTTCTGATTGGTCGGCTTCAGGAAGCTGCGTCTCGGCCGACAACGTAAACAAACCATCAAACAAACTACAGTAGCAAGATTTCACTCGTTTTTCTCGATCTTTATGTGAAATGTAAACTTCTCAAATCCATCCGTACATGTTTGAGCTGAAATCCAAAATATGAGAGTGGACAACACATGGAAACACCTTAGCAACCACCTTAGCAACCACCTCAGTGTTTCCCCTATAATAGTACAACGACAACCCCCGCCAGGCCAAAAAATATTTTTTTAAATGCCAAAAATAACGCCAAATATCCATTCATTCTGAGCAGCGCTGTTTCAAAAGTGAGTCAACATCTGTGTCGTTGCCTGGGCAACTCCAAGCAGCTTAACTCCTTTTAAGGCATAGGGCAGTACCAGTGTACCAGAAAAGTGACGATGAATGCAAGCGGAGCAAATCAGACGGTGCAGCGTTCAGCCACAGGATGGAGCGGAGGTGTGCGGGGGGGGGGTGTGTGAGCGTATTTATTTGTCCGCTGTGAAACAATCAGAAAATAACGTTTTATTGATCTGATTCACCGGCATTCCCGCTACCAGCGCTCCCTCTCTTCATTCACTCTCTAGCTCGCTCGACCACTGCTGCTGCTCTCTCTCTTTCTCTCGTCTTTTTTTTAAAATGAGTCGGGAAGCAGCAACAGCAAAGCTTAACTTTACTTTTAACGTTAGTTGTTGTTAGTAAGTTGTCAGTCTGGCGGTAAATGTACAGACTACAGTGTGTCAGTTAATAAATGCTGCAGCTTGTCAAGACCAAGAAAAGTCACGTCTGTTGTTTCCACAACTGCTGGAAAACTGAAGGGTGTTAGCTCCGAAGTTAGCAACGACGGGTTAGCATAACCTGACGACGCTTAACAGAGAAATAGAGAACGGAGAAATCCACCCCCCGCCATGCCAAACCACTCAACCTAGGGAAAACACTGCACCTTAGCAACCACCTTAGCAACCAAGGCTACAGACAGACGGCTGTTTATGTGTTCATGTGCAACGAACTGAAATCAGCTCGTCTGCAAGGTAGAAAAAAAACGTTGCAAACAAAGCGTTCAGAGCAGGTTGAAGCCCTGACTTTTGACTTGCAGGCAGCATTTCTATATACAATCACCTCGAGTTTTGTAACTTTGACATCAGAACAGGATATAAATAAATAACAGGAAACACAAAAGGCAGAACGTCCCCTTTAAATGACGAAACCGATGTGAAAACGTATGAGCAGATCCTCTGCGAGCGGCGCCGTAGAACGACGCTCATTCATAAAAGACTTCAAACATCCGTCGGCGACGCAGCCTGAGAGAGAGAAAAACAAGAAAACTGTCTCACATTATAAAACTTTTAACTCACAGCTGTTTTCCAGCAGTGATGCTGCTTCCTCTCGCTGTCTGTAAACATCCTGTCATGTCTGAATGAAGCTGTGAGGAACACTTAAGTAAAAGTCTCCTCTGTCTGAATCACAAAAAGCTCTTTAACAGACAGATGTCTGAACAACAGCAGACCAGTTATTGGTCACATCTGGCAGCAGCCGGAAGACGCCGCAAATATCAGACAGTCAGACACAGAATGAAAATGAGAACAGCTACACTATGTAATAATAATAATAATAATAATAATAATGATAATAATAATAACAGCAGTCAGTCCGCAGGTGTTCATGTAGTTCAGTGGTTCCCAACGTGAACGCCTTGATGAAAGATTAATCATACTGTTCATTTAAGGTGTATTTTCAATAAAGTTTTACCTCATTAATAAATTCTGCACCAGTAACATGAGCTACGTTTTATGTTACCTTTCAAACACATCAAAACCGAATTAAAAAAAAAAGCAATAAATATCACAACAATCGCTGCGTTAAAAACAGTCGCAGGTTGCCAAAGAAAAGCTGAAAAACATCTCAACACGAACACGAGTGAATCTGCAACAAAACAAAACAACAAAACTCAGACTGAACGCGACTCGCTGACGGTTTAACGGACAGGTCTGATGATCGATCACTGTGGTGTTACATGTTCCCGACATCATACGTGTGTGTGACGTGATATGAAAACAAGACCTGCAGGTTGTTCTCTCATCAACTGCAGCAAGTCGAATTATTTTGATTAACATACACGAGGGGAGCAAAATATTAGGAACACTTTTCAATATAATGTAAACCAGCCTCCACTTCCACCTCAATAATAAACATAAAGGAGAGTTATCACCTTTCTGACAACAACAACTTAAAAATGTAAAAGCTTCATAAAAGTAGAATTTATGGCAGAGTTATTGTGTTGGATTATTGCATCAGATTACACAGGTGTTCCTAATAAAGTGCTCAGCGAGGGTATGTTAGTCATTTAGGTATCGAACTTTCCTTATAAATAAAGAACAGTTTCCATCAACATCACCTGCTTTGAAAACAACAGTTACACAAAATTAAGATTTAATCTTGATGATTAAAAACTCAAAAACTGGCATCTACAGTTTCTCATCAGAGCGACGTCATCACAACATTAACATCATATCTGGAGCTGCAACTAATGATTATTTTCATTAGTAATTAATCTACTTGTTTTCTCCGTTACTGGAGTGTTTGTGACCAACAGTCCAAAACCACAAAATCATCACTTTATTAAGTGTATGAAACCCAGAAAATATTCACATTTTGCTTCAAAAATTTGTTTAAGTGATTAACTGATTATCAATTGTTGACTTCCTGTTGATTGACTAACCGATTAATCGACTAATCGTTGAAGTTTTAATCATGTTTCATGTTTTATTCTGTAACCTGAGTTGAGGAAACACCTGCGCAGGTGTTGGAAAGTGAATAATCCAGGTTTCTGAAAGCAGGATGTGTTGTTTACTTGAACAACTACCAAATATTTTCATTATTGATTCATCTGTTGTCTATAATTACGATTAATCGATTTATTTAGTCTATAAAATGTGTCAAACCCGTGAAAAAGGTTCGTCACAGGTTCCCAGACACCAACATGACGTCTTCATACAAACAGCTCAGAGCATAAATATCTTCAGTTTATGTTGGAACCAGAGAATGTTTGATGCTTTTCTTGATAAAAATGACATAAATGATTCATTGATTATCAAAATAGCTGCTGATTAGAGCTGCAGCGATTAGATGATTAACAGATTAGTCAATCAACACTAATTAACTCAAATAGTTTGATAATCAAATCAACGTTTCGGTCATTTATTAAGCAAAAAGGTCAAACAAACATAAATGTGAGGAAGCTTCTCTGTGTTTTACATGATAGTAAACTGAATATTTATGGATTTTTGACTGTTGATTATAGACAAATTATAGACTGTTTATATTATAGACTGTTTATATTATGGACTGTTTATATTACAGACTGTTATAATTACTCGCAGCCCAACTGCTGATTCATTTTTGTTCAATCAACAAATCGTAAATTATTGCAGCTCTATTGTTTACATGTGTAAAAACATAAACATGTTAGTCAAAAATCCCAATTAGAGCTGCAACTAATGATTATTGTCATTATTGATAAATCTGTTAATTATTTTCTGCATTAGATAATTAGTCGTCTGGTCTTTAAAATGTCAGAAAATGGTGAAAAATGTCGATCACATGACATCAAATGTTTTGTTTGGTCCAAAACACAAAGATATTCAGTTTACTGTCATAAAGGACTAAAAAAAAACAGAAAATATTCACATTTAAGAAGCTGGAGTCAGAAAATTTTGAAAATCTTTTCTTAAAAAATGACTCAAAGCGATTAATTAATTGTCAAAACAGTTGACAATTAATTTAATAGCTGGCAAGTAATCGATTAATTGTGTAATCACTGCGGCTCTACTCCCGATCACGACCAAAATACTTGTGCGAATGTAAACACACTTATTTTCCAGATTTGCTTGGATCCATTTCCGACTTCATTTCTGCTGACTGGCTTATCAATAAATTGTTTCTGCTCTGCTTTAATTAATTATTCACTATTTACTTTAATACTTCAAAATGTCCTGATTAAAGGCAGAACCGGTGGAGTCGTTTCTTTTAAATGAAAGAGCAATTAGTCATCATCTTCTCCCTGAACGGTTCTGTCAACGAGACATCATCTAAACTGACTTCATACATCCAGTCTGATCCATCACAATTAATAGACAGATTACAGATAACCAAAAAGTGTAAACTAGCTCCACCTCCAGCAGCTACAACAGTAACATGCTGCTCTAACACTGATGCTTCACTATTAATAATCTAATGATGTCATATATAATAATATATCAGTCAGAGGGACCAAACCACTACTTTTACTGCAATACTTTAACTACATCAAGCTCATAATACTTATGTACTTTTACTGCAATACTTTAACTACATCAAACTCATAATGTACTTTTACTGTAGTAAAGGGTCTGAATACTTCTTCAACTGCAGCCAATATAACCCCATAAAAATACTCTAAAATTATTATACACTTATTATTTATTTATATATTAAGCTGCAAATACACATGTTGTATTGGAGTATTGAAGCTTTTAACAAAAGTCATAATTTTATGCAAGAAAAGTAAATATTTTGAGATTAAGTAGTAATATTTCACTAAAAAAAAAAGGTTTTTCATGCAGGACTTTTATCTGTAACGGAGTATTTTTACACTGTTGTGTTGACACTTTTGCTTAAGTAGAGGATGTGAGTACTGCTTCCTCCACTGGTGTGTAGTCAAGTTTAACAGATGGTTAAGTTTCGTTTCACCGGTTAATTTAACTACTAACAGAGGCTGCAGCATCTGTACTGTTGCCATGGTTACCTGCACTTTAACGAGAGGAGGCTGAACTGTTGACCTGAACCGTGTTTGAGATGAACACAAAGATGATTCTGAACAGACACCAAAACAGGACTTTACATGAGCATCGTGTAAAAAGATATTTGACACTGGAGAACATTATTCTACCTTGTTAACACATACTGAGTATAATTCGCCAACTTCTGCTTCTAAAACCCTGTTTAACCGTTTTAAAAGCTTTGTGATATGTTTTGTAATTATCTGACACATCGGTAACCGTTTTATGTGTTCAGAGTGTAGCTGTGTAGCTTCGTTAGCTCGTAGCTCTCAGCTAACGTTAGCTTCCTACCTGCTCCACGGTGGCCGGGTCCACGGACTGCAGCCGGGCGGCGTTCTCGTACTCGTCCTCGCTGTTGTTCCCGGCTCCTTCTTCCGTGTCCTGGCTGGACCCAACTCCTCCCGGCCCGGTCACTCCGGGCTGGCCTCCGCCGGCCAGAGCCGCCACCACCCCGCCGGAGCAGGTGCCTGCCTGCCGCCGCCTCTTGCTCAGCCCGGGCCCGGAGCAGCAGCTGCCGATGCCTCCGCCGCAGCCGACCACACCGGCCGACACGACGAGCTCCCCGCGGGCCCCGGCCACCATACCGCCGCTGCTGTCCCTACCGTCGCCCGGCCCTACCGGGGAGACGGAGCCGACGGGCGGCGGAGAGGCCTGCTGCGGCCGGGAGCTCGCCTCGATGCTCCGCCGGTCGTCCCTACTGGAGGGCGGAGCGGGCTGGTAGGACCACGGCGGAGGGGAAGCCCTCGGCCGGGCTCCGGTTCGCCCCGTGTGCGGATGCTGGTGCGGGTGCTGGTGCGGGTCGGAGCCGCTCCGACGGTCACTGTCATCGGCGTGGTCCGAGACGCCGACCCCAGAGCTGGGCTTCTTCTTCGGCAGGATCGTCATGGTCGTGTGAGGCGGGGAGGCAGGGAGGGGGTCAGCGGGGGACGAGTCCTCCCTTTCTGGATCAAAAGCGTCGGTGTGTTCGCCCTCCGGCCCGGCCGTCCGCCTCCAATCACCGAGCTAAGGCTCCTAACGAACCGAAACGGGCGGCAGAAACAACGACGCGGCTTCTTTTCGACGTTTTAGTTGAACAAAAACAAAACGCGTCTCCCTCTTCCCTCCTGCCGTCCAGTCCACAAAACATCAACACAGGCTGACGGAGGGCCGCGACGTCACTTCCGGATTGCGACGGCATTTTTTTTTACGTCATGCCGTTCATCGGACCTTTATTATTATTATTAATTATTATGTTTTTGTCCATATCAAACAATACATTTCTTCCATATCTAAATGTACAAACAAAAAAATGTTAAAACTTCTAACTCCTGTAAACTTATTTAACTATTCTTTTCTTTTACTCCTCTGACACAGGGGGGGCCTGTATCCACGAAGCTGGCTCACTTTCAACCGGGATAAATCACCATGGTAACCTAAACTGAACAGTTAACCTGCTCCGGAGCAAGTTTACTTCAGTCACCATTGACCAATCGGCTCACTGGGGGGTAAAAAGGGAGCCATCACACCTACCTTACAGGATCCTACGGAAGCTGATGCAATTATTTTGTAACGCCGTTATCTCGAAATTACAAATTAATTATCTCGAGAAATGAAGAGAAATGAAGCTTTCTGAAGCAGTGAATCATATGAAGTAATTATGTTGCAGTTTGATGGAATCAAAATGGCTGCTGAGCAACTTTAACATTGCTTTTATATGTAAGGATTCAGGGGAAGATGTCAAGAAACAGACAAAATATACGTAAACTTACTGCTGTCATATGTTTGATGTTTTCTGTTAAATAAAGGTTATTTACCAAAAACAGTGTCAGTGCGTGGATGTACAAGTATAAGGAAATAATTAGTCATTTGTTAATAAAGCTCATAGTAACCCTTTACTACTTTTATAAACTCTTTGATAAGTTAAGGATGAATCTTCCTGACAGTCATGACTGTGATCTTGAAGGCTGAAAACAGCTGATCAAATGAACCAGACGCTCATTTCTGAGTTCTCAATAATGAACAAAGCAGGTAGTTCCGGGTCTGAAGAGTGAGGTCAATGCAGAAGTGCCTTAAAGCTGCATAATGACCAGCAGGGGGCGACGCCGCTGGCTCCAAAAAATAAGATATATGTACATATTTATGTATATATATATATATATATATCTTCTTAATTATTTTGCTCACAAAATTAATAAAGTGTTCAATAAAAACAGGATGAAGGAGCCGTTCTGTCTTTAATTATTGTCTGAAAGGTTTTTTTATTTATTACATAACGCCGCCTTTGTTTTGAGTCTTTCTTGCTCTTTTCTTACTTGGTCACGTGATGGCGCTGTTGCTCTTGAATCTTACAATAATGTTGAAGAATGTTTGATTAATACACGTCATATTTTTTGATTGGAGTACTGTGTTATTGCCAGGGAATTCAATTATGACATAAAATAAAATAAAATAAAATAAAATAAAATAAAACAATTAGCAAAGAGATTGTGCAGGAAGCTTTTTACATTCAATAAAACCAAAATAATACATAGAAGGGGGAAATTTTTAAAAAATAAATGAATAAATACATAAATAAAGTAAATATCTAACTATTCATGTTTTTTGTCAGTTTTCCCGGTGAATATGTGTAAAAGTGTGTTATGTGAAGGTTGTTTCTCATCATACAGACACATTATTCTGTCTAAAACGAGCAGTTTGATGCAATAAATGATGAATATTTGTTGCTGATCATTGCTTGTATATTTCACATCACACTACAATAAAAAAGACGACTTTCATTTTTCTGTTGTTGAACTCAAAGACTTTGACATCTTGATTAAAGATCCAAAAGAACCAAAAAAAGAAGAAGATTTTTTACATTAAACTTTAGTTAATTGAAAGTTTGTTCTTCGCTTTCACTATTTTTTGTATAACCAGACTTTTTTTTATATCTATCTGTTGTAAATGAAGTTTTTAAAAAGTGTAACAGATGATGTTAAAACATTCTCACACCACAACATCAGAACACAAAAATACCTGAAAAACAAAAAACTACTCAGGAAGGTTTTCAGTCAGTTTATCTTCTCGTCCAGTTCAGGCTGCATTGTTGTTACATCAGGTCTGTTTCTGTTGCCTAGCAACCGGAGGAAGGAGGAGGAGGGACGGTCAGTGATGGAGAACAAAGGAGCTCAGCTGTCTGATCTGTTTGCTTTCACATCCAGAGGAAAACATTTTGAGGAAACTGGAGAATCTGACAGACGTGACTTTGATTTTCCAGAGTTTAATCTGAAGTTATCGGAATTTCATAAACAAATATGAAACGACTGGAAGGTGATTTTTTATCACAACTTTACTGCTCCACATGGTGGAGGAACAAGACTATTACAGCTGACAGGAGAAATGATCTGTCAACACTGTGATGAGAAAAAAAGTGTTATTGATCTGGTAGAAAATCCTTTCTGTTTCACTTTTACAATGAATGTTTACAGCAACAAGATGGTTGTCATCATTATGCTGTCATCAGATAATTACAGTGGTGGAAGAAGATTGACGACTTTTATTATATTTAGACTTTGGATGGTATTCAGCTGTTAACAACTCATAGACATGTGAAATGTGAC
This sequence comes from Thunnus albacares, assembly GCF_914725855.1. NCBI lineage: Eukaryota > Metazoa > Chordata > Actinopteri > Scombriformes > Scombridae > Thunnus > Thunnus albacares. The sequence goes on along the minus strand of NC_058110.1, from coordinate 33,648,879 downwards.
CCCGACTACACACTGCTTTCTGTAAGACGTCAAAAGCCAAAAAGGTTGGAAACCACTGGTTTCATCTTTAACAATGTGTTGTATTTTAAAAGCTTGTTATATTATCCATTGTGTCAAATCTTCATCTGAAAAGTAACTAAAGCTGTCAAATAAATGTAGTGGAGTAGAAAGTACAATATTTCCCTCTGAAATGTAGAAAGTAGCATCACATGGAAATACAGTACTTGAGTAAATGTACTTAGTTACTTTCCTCCACTGATGAACGACACAGATCTCAGGTGTGTGATGTGTCATCGTTGCTACATAATTCTTCCTCTGTGGTCTAATTGTTGTGTACAATTAAAGAAAAAACAGACAAAAGCATTTTTTTCATCTTGTTGCTGCAGCACCTGAAGTTTTTTTTAAATACGTGTGAGCGTCCTGATGATTACGTGTCTGTCATACACACAACAACTAAAAATAAAAAAATTAAATGATAAAGTCATGACTCAATCCCCTCCAGTAATAAAACCTGTTTTTCTTGTTCTTCGTGACGTTGTTCTCACCTCTCTGCGGCGTCTGTTCTGAAAGTTTTCTCACCTTAAATCTCAGCGCTGATCCTAAAAAGGCTGCATAAAGGGCTGGTATGAGATAAATAAGGAGTTTTTAACTGTAAATCATGTGAAGATATTCCAGTATAATATACATATAGACCTGGATATGTGCACAATATGTCTCCTTAACCCAGAAACACAGAAGGTTGATTAACAGCTTTTCTCTTTGTTGTACAGAGTTTTACTAATTTTCCAATGATTTAATTATTGAACATTGTTGAACATGTGACCCCCCGCCCATAGACTATATATAGAGATATATATATACTTATATACAGTCTATGTTCCCGTCTTGCAGAGTTATGTCAGCATCACATGAAGAACCTGCCATTGTTGTCGAAGTCTCTGGTGTCACATTAGATTCCTCTGAGACTGAAATGATAATTACACCTTTAACAACCTGCAGCTGCTCATCATTAAAGGAAATAAATGAACTGTTTTTTCCTGCTCAGCTCCATTCCTGAACCACCAAATAATCTCCTGTCAATCATCCTCTTCTGCTGATTAATACGTTCAGTCACACACACACTGTGAAGGTCATGATTCCCCCTGAATATATTTATTGATTTAACTGTCCGGTTATGTTTTCTGTAAACGTTAGACTCCAGTTTATCTGCATATTTAAACTAATGCGGTCTGATAGAATAAATCCTCCTTTCATGAGGTGTCGGTTTGTGTTGGATCTGTTTCGCAGAGCTGTTGATGCAACTTTACGCTCATTCTGGAGGCTGCAGTTTGTGCTGCTGTTGAACTGGACTGTGTTATACTGGGAGGTGTTTCTAATATTGTGTCAACACTGTGTTTCCGCTGTACTGTAGGAAATATAATAACAGGAGTTTCCTCTGGATGGAGAGAAGACTCTGGTGGTGGTGGTGGTGGTGATTCCTGAGGAGCTCATTGGACAGCTGGTTGTGATGTAAACAGGAAGTGGATCACATCGACCGGACTGTGCACTGACAGCAGCACAGAAAGGAACTTAGCTCTGCGCTCTTCTGGACAGAGACCTCAGATGTTGTACCTGGAATCTGCTGGAGCCACTCTCCCAGTTTATGGGTCACAGCCCCCAGTGCTCCCATTACCACTGGCACCACTGTTGCCTTTACTCCCCACATCTTTTCTCCTCTTTCAGCCCTTGGTATTTTTCGATCTTCTCGTGTTCTTTCCTCTTGATGTTGCTGTCGCTTGGGATATATGTGTATACTCAAGTAAAGTATAAGTACCTCTAAACTGTACTTAAGTACAGAACTTGAGTAAATGTTATTTTTTGTGTTGGTACTTTTAATTATGTAAAAGATTTGAATGCGTCTAATAGTTTTTAAATTCTCGTCTTGCAGGTTGAACCAGTCTGTGACGACACAAACACAAGAAGAATCTGAATATTGAGAGTGTATCAGGGTGGAGACACACACACACACACACACACACACACACACACACACACACACACAAACACACACACACACACACACACACACACACACACAAACACACACACACACAAACACACACACACACAAACACAAACACACACACCGATCAGTCTAAGAAGGACGTCTCAGCATCCAGCATCGTGTCCCTGATCCTTCAGAAGGTAAAACAACCTGAACTCTTCTGTCTCCGTCTGTTTGACCACAAAGACAAACAGGATCCGTAAAATCACTCCGTTAACTGTCGAGTCAGGTGAGAAAATATCATCTAAAAACAAAACCGGCTTCACTCTCTTCATCATTAATACAGAGACACAGAGTGTTTGAATAAATTAAATATAAATAAATAATGAAGAGGAGAGAAGATTTCATGCTATTTCACCTTTACACTGTAAAATATAACTTGTTGTTTCAGTTTCAACATGAGAGAAAGAGCTGCTTAAAAAAAGTCAACAAATACAAATAACACGTTGACTTGAAGTGTTGCAGGTTGTTTAAACTCTTGTCTTTGTTCGGTAGTTTTAGATTTATTAACTTATTTAACTGCTCAGGTCATTGCTTGAAATTGTGATTAAAATTGGTTTTCATTGATATTTCAGTGTGAAGAGTCAGTTCATTTGATATTAATAACCACCTGCTGCTGTTGCTCTGTAGCGTCAGTAGATAATGAACAACGCTGCTCTCAGTGAGCTAATTGTCAGAGTGCAACTTTTATTATGGTCTGCATTGTTTTTATTGTTACAGAAAGAAACTATAACTATAACTGTGACAACTGTGTTATTTAACAAGTAAAGACACACAGCAAGTTTCCATTTGTGTTTTCTTCAAACTTTCTTCAAACCACAAAAAAATTAGTTTTGACTCAAACATCTGCTAATATGCCGATCACATTTCTTTAAATACTTAATTTTACAAGTTGAATGAACTCTCAGCAGTTCATTTATTCATGTCATCATTCACAAGTCAAAGGCGTTGTTTGTTAACCCGACGTCATCCGTTAAACCGACATCATTCATTAAACTGACGTCATCCATTAACCCGACGTCATTCGTTAACCTGACGTCATTCGTTAACCTGACGTCATTCGTTAACCTGACGTCATTCATTAAACTGATGTCATTCGTTAAACTGATGTCATTCGTTAACCTGACGTCATCCGTTAACCCGACGTCATTCATTAAGCTGACGTCATCCATTAACCCGACGTCATCCGTTAACCTGACGTCATCCGTTAACCCGACGTCATCCATTAAGCTGACGTCATCCATTAACCCGACGTCATCCGTTAACCCGACGTCATCCGTTAACCCGACGTCATCCGTTAACCCGACGTCATTCGTTAACCCGACGTCATTCGTTAACCCGACGTCATTCGTTAACCTGACGTCATTCATTAAACTGATGTCATTCGTTAAACTGATGTCATTCGTTAACCTGACGTCATCCGTTAACCCGACGTCATTCATTAAGCTGACGTCATCCATTAACCCGACGTCATCCGTTAACCTGACGTCATCCGTTAACCCGACGTCATTCGTTAACCTGACGTCATTCGTTAACCCGACGTCATTCGTTAACCTGACGTCATTTGTTAACCTGACGTCATTCATTAAACTGACGTCATTCATTAAACTGATGTCATTCATTAAACTGACGTCATCCGTTAACCCGACGTCATTCATTAAGCTGACGTCATCCATTAACCCGACGTCATCCGTTAACCCGACGTCATCCGTTAACCCGACGTCATTCGTTAACCCGACGTCATTCGTTAACCCGACGTCATTCGTTAACCTGACGTCATTCGTTAAACTGATGTCATTCGTTAACCTGACGTCATCCGTTAACCCGACGTCATTCATTAAGCTGACGTCATCGGTTAACCCGACGTCATCCGTTAACCTGACGTCATCCGTTAACCCGACGTCATTCGTTAACCTGACGTCATTCGTTAACCCGACGTCATTCGTTAACCTGACGTCATTTGTTAACCTGACGTCATTCATTAAACTGACGTCATTCATTAAACTGATGTCATTCGTTAAACTGATGTCATTCATTCACCCGACGTCATTCATTAAACTGACGTCATCCGTTAACCCGACATCATCCGTTAACCTGACGTCATTCATTAAACCCGTCATTCCTTCAACTGACATCATTCATTAACCCGACGTCATTCGTTAAACCAACGTCATTCGTTAAACCGACATCATTCATTAACCCGACGTCATTTGTTAAACTGATGTCATTCCTTCACCCAACATCATTCGCTAACCTGACGTCATTTGTTAACCTGACGTCATTCATTAACCTGACGTCATTCGTTAAACTGACACGTCAGATAGTTTGTTACACAGAACCATGTGAGAAGTCGTCCATGGAAACTGTTTGGAAAGGGGCGGGCACTTCAAAACATACTTGTTAGGTGATTGGATGGAACGTCTGTCTATCACCGTCTATCACTGGCACACTTCTCGCCGTCGTCACACCTGAACCTCACCTGTAGCTGCCAACAGGAAGTCAGCCAGTGGAAGCACATTTGGCGGAAGTCTCGGACTCTACTGAGCATGCTCAGTGTGCCCGAAAACATGGAAGCGTGGCAGACTTTTTTGGCTTCATGCGTCACTGAGCAACTTTCATAGGAATGAATGGGCGCCATCCTCAAAAGCGATATCCAGTTCTCCTTAATACATCCATTACTGCCGTCGTTCTGCAGTCACATGGTCAAACAATGCACTTGATCATTTCGTTTAGAGGACTTTTTGGCAGAGTGAAGTGCACCTCACTTGTATAAAAGCATATGTTTTCTTCCATCAGTGTATTTGTAGCGATGACTGAAATCCATTATAAATGACTGAAAATCTAAAATTAATTGTAAATATTTAGACTTACAACACTGGCCTAACACTGTACGTTTTTACATTTTACGAGACCTAACGAGGAAGCTGAGAGACGAATGGAAGCTGTTCTAATGAGAATGCATTTGATATTTAATGTTATTTAGGCCTACACAGGCTTACGTTAAAGTTCATTTGTTATCCTGTTCATACTGACCAGGTATATGTAAATCTAAAATGTTCTTTTTATTCAACAATTCATTTGCTGTGAGCTCGTTATGTGTTATTATTACGTGTGTTTTCAGTCAAACATTTCGGTAAAACGTGCTTGTCCATGCCTTTATTTACACCTAAGTGATTTATCATTGTATTTTTTGTTAGATTATTGGGAAAGTGTAGAGAATGCACTATTTTTGTGATTTGGTTTAACTTTCACCATGCTGTAAGCCTCTTGCCCCCCCTGCATATTTGTTCTAGCTCCGACACTGCTTTCGGAAAATTTTGATATGGTTCCAACTGAGAAGCTGAAGCTTTGGCATGAAACTTAATATCAGTATTTGGATCTGTCTGTTTTTTTAAAAAAGTAGAGATGTAATGGCTCCTACAGATTAAAAGGACAGACTGTTTTCTGATCTGATGCCTCTATCAGCAGAAACACATCATCCGTCTGTACCGATGTCGATGAATCGTCACCGTTGGAAAATAAATACATTTTATGATGTGACAACGCTGTGGTTAAAGTTTGGTCAGGGGCAGATTTAGTGATTTCTGGGCTGCAGAGAAACTCTGTCTTGCTTTATTTTCAATGTTTCTCTAACTAAACGTTGGTATCGGCAGCGGTAGAAGACGTACTTAGAAGGACCTACAAGTAAAAATACTGTAAAATAAAATAAATACATTTATATACAGTCAGTGGTCGGAAACAGGAAGTAAACAGATCTGATGTGTTAAAGTCACAGTGAGGTTTTCTCTGATCAGCTGCTTCTAAACACACTAAATGTGACTTTCTGTCCGACTGTGTTTCAGCTGATTGTGTCAGCTGATTGGCCTCCGACATGCTCCGCCTCCTGCTCTGCGTGGCCGCACTCAGCCGGCTCACAGGTAAACACACCTGACTGCAACTGACTCACAGCTCTGAAAAACTAATAATTTGAGAATAAAGAAGTAAGAGGATGATTTTAATCTCAAAACATTACAACTTTTTTTTCATGAAATATTACGACTTTAATCGTAACATATTACGTCTTTTTCTTGAAAAATTACAACTTTAATCTTGAAATGTTACGACTTTAATCTCAAAACATGACAACTTTTTTCCTTCAGAATATTACAACTTTGATTCTGAAACAGGAATAACTTTGATCTCAAAATATTACAACTTTTTTCTTGGAATATTATATAATAATATAATATTATATATCACATTTTTAGGATATTTTTCTCTCAAAATTTGATTAAATTTATTTGAATTTATTGAAGTTTTTTTTAATCTTGTTAAAAATATTAAATTTTTCTTGAAATATTTTGACTATTTAAAATCTTTTTGCAGCTTTAATTTTTAATTTCTCAACATTTTGACTTTTTTCCTCAAAATATTTTTCTCTAAATATTAAGACTTTAACCGCATAATATTGCAGCACTTCGTCTTTAAAGTTAGCATTAAAATTACTTCAATGTTGCGATATTTACTTTTCTTGCATAAAATTACAACTTTTGCAAAAATATTATACTTTTTTTTCATAAATTCTACCTGCTGACTGACTTTATGTCTTCGTGTCTTCACGTCTGCAGCTGCAGATCCTGTTTCGCTCCCGGCTGAAGTCGACATCAGCACCTGTCGCATCCCGTATTTTGGAAAGCTCTACGACAAACTGTATGTGAGTAAAGTTGATTTATAAAGAGCAGATTTACATGTTCAGGTTCAGCATCCTCAGGCTCAAACTGCAGTGATCCTGGATAACTGAGCTGGTAACGTACGTACAGACGAATCAAACCTCCATCACTGCAGTGGCAACTCACCTTTTTATTGACAGGCTTAAAGGACGGGTTCACAATTTTTCAAGTGTGTCTTAAAACAGCCTGTTAGCAAAGACAGATCGATCATGTCTAGTAAAGAAGCGCTAACTGAGGGTAAGACTTCCTTAAGCAGCCTGGCAGGGACGGGGTCTAAGAGACAGGTTGATGGTTTAGATGAAGAAATCGTTGAAGTTAGTTCAGGAAGGTCAATTAGAGAAAAACAAAATAATATTAGGGATGTGCACATTGCCCAGTATTTGTATTTGTTAAAATGATTTGTATTTGTATTCGAATAAGTGGAAAGAGTCTTAAAAATCCTGTATTTGTTTTTATTACACTTATAATTTTAGAAAATTAAAGATGAAAATTAAAGTGATGTCTAAATTAAGAAATATGCGTCATGTAGCAGGTGGATGTGACTCCCCTCATTGAGACCTGCTGGTAGACGTCACAGCGGAGCAGAGGAGAGACACTGAGATAGCGACTGTGTAATTTTAAAAATATTTATATGAAACAGATATTCATGAAAACCCCACTATTTGTGCTTTGCCGAATAACGTATTTGTATTTGGGCACATTCCTACTAAATATATATCAGGTTTAATAGCTGTTTCTAAGGTTCCTGTGTTCCTGTGAGGTGATGAATTTTATCTCTAATAGAATTTTATCATTAAAGAAGCTCATAAAGTCATTACTACTGAGAGTTATAGGAATACATGGATCTTTGTCAGCCTGGCCAATGTGCTGATAAGGAACCTCAGGCTGTTTTTATTCTCTTCTATTAATGATGAGTAATAGGTGGTTCTGGCCTTTCCTGTATGATTCTTCTAGTTTGGTTGAACGCCAAATCCTTTTACATTCTCGTGATTTTTGCTTTAATTTACAGGTTTGGGAGTTAAACCACCGAGCTAACCTCTTATGTTTTAATATCTTCTTTTTTAAAGGGGCGATGGAGTCAAGTGTTTTTTGCAATGAGCCTGCAGCACTATCAACAAGATGATCAATTTGGGAGGGACTAAAATTAGCATAAGAGTCCTCGGTAGTATTGAGACATGGCAGTGAATTTAATACCGATGGAATTGCTTCCTTAAATTTAGCTACAGTTCTATCAGATGGACATCTAGTGAAGACATTTTAGTCTCATGGTGTGTAGTCCAGTAATAGGAATTCAAAAGTTATTAAATAATGGTTCCACAAACGAAGATTCTGTGGAAAGACTATTAAATGTTCAATTTGGATGCTATAAGCCAGAACTGGGTCGAGGGTGTTGATAAAACAGTGAATGAGTTTATTTACTGATGATTACAGCAAGAAAAACATGTTTCACTGTTCATTTGGGCTTCTGACTGTTGTTTTAAGACACACTAGTAAACTTATGAACCTGTTCTTTAAAGACTGGTGAAACAGGAAGTGTATTGATATGCAAATACCTGATTAAAGTTGTGTCTACATCTATTTGTGGAAATCAGGCTTGTGCACGCACAGCTTTATAAATCTGATGAAAGGAACGGGTCTGCATGTTTCTGGCTTCGTATAAGTTTTATGCATCTGGCCTCTGAACTACACATTCACACAGGTATTCTTTCCAGGAAGTGGGAGCAGATTTTGTCGAGAATTCCCAAGAGATCACTCGATCTCAGTTCCTTGCATTCAACCCCAAACCGGCTTCCCCTCCATCAGTGTTGTGGTTTGACTTGTTGTGTCTCTCTGATGTTCGCAGGTGGGCAGCAGCGGAGGCAAACTCTCAGTTTGTTTCACTGGACCTTACAGTCCTGGAACCAAAAACGACTGTCTCCTGGCAACTTACAATGGAGTCACCAAGGTTTCATGGAAAATAGAAACCGTTACGATTGACGCTGGTTCAGATTATCACACGTCTCTGGAACAGCTCACAGGTTCGTCTCCATGCCACGTGGTCCTGAATCTGCAGGACTCCAATGATCATGTGAGTACTGTGCAGTTTCATCAGCAGACATCTGAATATCTCAGAACAAATCGATTCCTGACAGCTTCATGTTTCCAGATTCAAATCCATCTCCGCCCGTTTGACGACCAAGCAGCTGTGCAAGTAAAGCTCACTGAGTCCTTCACACTGAGTTCTCTGGTAAGTAAACCTGTGAGATAGTTGGAGAGAAGTCAGTTTAAAGGACTGGTTCACAATTTATCAAGTGTGTTAAACTAGCAGTCAGGTGTCCATATGAACAGTGAAAGAGGTTTTCCTCACTGTAATCATTCCTCCTGTTCATACTGACCATTAAAAGATCCCCTCATAATACACTTACAATCTAAGTGATGGAGGATAAAATCCACAGTGTGTCCACACAGTCATTTAAAAGTCTGTGTGAAGCTTCTATTCAGCTTCAGCAGTCTGAGTTAGTCATATCAAGTGGATATCTGACACATTTACAGTCTTTTTAGCATCAAATTCCCTCTTTGTGTTTCCTCGGACAGTGTTTCCCTGTTGAGCTGCAGGTGGAAGTATAGTAACAAAAACAGGGACTTTGGCACTAAAAAGACTGTAACGTTGAAAGATATCTACTTGATTTGACTCATTTGGATGCTGAAGTTTCATATTAGCTTCTGAAGAAGCCAAAAAAACACTTCCTGCTGTAAAGAAATTACCCGATGAAAACATACTGAACTCTATGGGCTAACTTCCAGTTTAGCCCTCTTGCTAACTTGAATGGGAATACAATAATTCAATCATGCAGCCCTTCTAGACTTTCCAAATGTTATCAGACTGAATGGATGTAATTCTGATAATTAAACAAGTAATTTTGCGCAGATTGTGACACTCAAAAGAATTTATCCACCATTTTATCCACCAGCTGCTCCTTTCCCCATGATTATATGTGAGAAAAATGCTTCTTGGGCCCCTGTTGGAACTGGAAGCTGCAATTCCACCGTTTGGCCACTATGTCAAAGTGGCTTCAAATCTTGGCACACTTCCTGTGGGCTTGACTTTAATACGAGAGAACGCTGTTCACTTCCTGTTTCCAGTTACGAGTCAGCGATCGTCTTCTCGTCTTAACCACGTGGTTATTATTGTAACCATGCTGACAAAGGTCCCCCGACTCTAAAATAACCTTATTTTAAGCCAAACCATGATCTTTCCCTAAAGCCAATCAAGTGTTTTAGTGCCTGAACGTAACCAGACTTCAACCACAGCGTTGTCACATCTTAAAATGTGTTTGAGTTTGACGTGTTTGATGTTCCTGACGTGCTGTCGCTCCTCTGCAGGCCGTCGATGTGCAGGTCGATGGTGATCGGTTGCAACAATGGAGTTTCACACAAAAGCAGTTTGCGTACTACAAGGACATGAGCGGATGCAGACACTCAGGTTAGCAGAGCTGGCGGTTCTTAAAGGGTCAATTCACCTAAATTACAGAAATACATTTTTTAAGAAAGGAAGGACTTGTTACTTGGATATCCTGGCCTCAGTGACGATATTGACATAAAAAGTCATGATAATGAAGTGAATTAGGTGTTAATTTTCCCTCCTTTTGATTCTCTCTTCCCCCATTTTTACTTTTACAAGAAAAAGAATAAAGACAATTAAAGTGGGGACGTTGCTGTATGTCTTAAGCACTTAATTATCACAATTTAATTACATTAAATTGTTTTATATTGTTTTATTGTACTCAAATTTATTTATTTAAACTATTTTTATATAATTCTTTAATTTATTTAGGTTTAATTCAATTCAGTTAACTTCAGTTATTTTATTTTATTACATTTTTAATTTTTCAATTTAATTACATTTCGATCTTATTTTATGTTTTTTGTAACGTGGGTGAACGTTTGAATGTTGCTGTTATTTCAGTCAGTCGTCTGTGTTTTGTTTCAGGTGTTTTCTATGAACGCAGCGCGGTGGGGTGCGACTCTAAGGCACGCGTTGTAACCTGCAATGCTTCAGCCGCCCTCAGCATCAGTTCCTGTGGCCCAGGAGGGCGTTGCCAGGGCAACGGACAGTAAATATGTCCCATATGACACTAGAGATGTCCCATAGTTTAAAACTTGTCTTTGCCCCAAATCAGAAGTTTGAAATTTTACAGCACTACAGTTTCCTGCACCAAACACCCACATTTAAGTATTTAAGCCAAGTCAGTTTTATCCTTTTAAAGACAATAATTTAGCCTGATATAGGACCACTGTTGGCTGGTGCAGCGTTCCTTTCATGTGCTGCTTTCATTGATTGAAAGCAGATTTTCTTAGTGGGATTATGCAGTTTCCTCTTGTTATCCAATTTGTATTTACTTGTTGACTAACAAAGCAACTGAGTGAGAGAGGAGCCATGCCATGAACAATTTTATAGATGAGACATATATTTGCATATTTGATCATGTTTTTAGATCTATTTTACCACTGAGTAAACTGACGACCCCTGACAAACTGATATATTTCATGGATGTTTCATCCTATATTCAGTGCATAATGAACCCAAATAGTGAAGTCAATACCTGCAGGAAGTCTGAGTAAAACTGAAATTTTGAACGGATTGTTTCCTGTGAATACTGCAGCGCATCAGAGACTAATTTTCCTTGGCAACTTTGTTAATTTTTGAATCATCATACACACTTATTAGGCTTCTTTTTTACACATTCAGTGCTCTGTTTCTACTGACACTTTAGCTATTTGGTTGTTTTAACTGCTGTTCTTATGCAGGATTAGGCTAACTAGCTGGCTTGCTACCAAGCAGGTAGCTCCAGGTCTGAAAAGTGAAGCCAATGCTGAAGTGCCTTAAACCTGCATTTTCTCTAAGGGCCAGCAGGGGGCGACTCCACTGACTCCAAAAAGACAACCTATTGTATGGAAGAGATGACCTTACTTCTCTCTTGATTTATTATCGACTTCCATACAATCTGACCTCTTTTTAGAGTCAGTGGAGTCGCCCCCTGCTGGCCATTACAAAGAATGCAGGTTTATGGCCCTTCCGCATTGGCTTCACTTTTCAGACTGGAAGTTACCTGCTTGGCAGAAATGTAGTTCTGTTCACAGCTTTGGTAGCTTGTTTTGCTACATATCACAACCTCTGGACTTTGTGCTACATTATGAATTTCTCAAAGAACTTCAATACAAAGTTAAGAGGTTGTGAAATGTGATATGATCACAACAAGCTAGCGAAGCTGTAAACAGAGTAGTAACACGTTTTCATGTCTCGTTTCGTGTCAGTTATTTCATCAATGCTACCTCTCTCTCACCACCCCTGTCAGGTGTGTGTTGGACGCCATTTGCACTGTGAGCGGCTCCGATGTCATCGATATCAGTGGAAATATTGGCTCTGTCCTGGATCGCTGTGCGTACACTCTGATATCAGATACAGGCTTCAAGCTGCTAGCCGTCTTCCAGGAACGCCGCCGTAAAGATGTGAATTTTTTGGACCATGTGATTCTGCATCTGGATGAGAAGGACGTTAACATTCAACTGGGACCAGGCGGGGGAGCTCAGGTAAGTTAAAAAGCTTGAATCACTTCAAAGGCCACACCAGCATCTAAAATAGCTAAACTTTCCAATGAAATCAGGTCAACAGGCAGCAAAACATCAACACCTACGCTGATGATACTCAGTTATACATTTCAGTTAAGCCTGACGACCTTCAGGTTTTGAACCTGCTTACAATCTGTTTATTAGCCGATCAATTGTTTCAGCTCTAATGAGACAGATCAGAGGTTCCTCCTCAGCTGTGTTTGTTCCTCATCTTTATATCTCTGCAGGTGGACGACTCGGCGCTGAGCCTGAACAGCTCGACTCAGCTGATTCACGGCGTGGAGCTCTCTAAGGACCACACCGGAGTCACCGCAAAGATGACACTCTCCAAATACAACGCTTCTATCTTCTTTGATGGCAACACCGCACAGATTCACATGACAGGTACAAGGACACTTCACAGCTGACTTAAGAAAGACGAAGATATGCATTATCGATCAATCTGTGGATTATTTATCATTAAAGTCTATGAATTGTCAGAAAAAGCTGAAAAATGTCCAATATAATTTCCAGCAGCTCACGGAGATATATTCAGATATCTTGTTTTGTCCAGCCAGCAGTCAGATAATGTAGTTTACTGTCATTATGTCAAAGAAAAGCAACAAAACACATTTGTGAATCTGGAATCAGAAAATGTTTGCTTTTTTGTTTAAGAAATGACTAAAATTATTAAATTGATTATCAAAGTAGTTGCCGATTGACTCATCGTTGTAGCTCTAGTTATCATGACATCTTTTGTAATTTATTTCAGACCAACATACTTTTAAAAGTCGCACTGAAATCCATGCACACCGTACACCTGATGCTGAGTGGATGGAAACAAGTGTTCACAACATTTAGATGGTTTTATTGAAATTTTGTAGAAATCTGAGCTGCATTTGGTTGGAAATTTGCCTTCTGACCAGAAGTTGAGTAAAGTTGAAGTAAAGGGCAGGTTCATAATTTTTCAAGTGAGTCTTAAAACAACAGTCAGGAGCCCAAATGAACATTGAAATATGTTTTTCTTGCTGTAATCATTCCTCCTGTTCATACTGACCATTAGAAGATCCCTTCATAATGCACTTACAATGTTAGTGATGGAGGACAAAATCCACAGTCCTCCTTCTGTGCAAAAAATGTATTTAAAAGTTCATCTGAAGCTAATATAAAGCTTCAGCGTCCAAATGAGTCAAATCAAGTAGATATCTTTCAATGTTACAGTCTTTTTAGTGCCAAAGTCCCTCTTTTTGTTACTATACTTCCTGACTGACCGACTGTTGTTTTAAGACGGATTTGAAAGATTGTGAACCTGTCGTTTAAATAAAAAAATCAAGTTATTATAAAGCACCAAAGTGAAAAGATCACCTGTGGATGTCTGGTAAACATAAAACATTTCTCCTGCTGGATGTTTTAAATTTGCTGTTTTCCTGGTTTTCAAGCTGCTGTTTTGAGTTTAATCTTTCTTTTGTGATGGGTAGCAATATGATGTGAGCTACTGGTTTAATGTTGGTGTGTTCTTATTGCCTCTGTGCTGTTTAATTATCTTGACCTTGGTTTTTGATCTTGCCTTGGGCAGTAAAATGTCCCAGATGTGACTGACTAGTGTGTAAATCTGCCTCCAGGAGCAGGACCGGCTCCCCTGCAGGGTTCATGTGTGAACTCCAGCAAGTTGAGTGAAGCGAAGCTCTCCGAGTACAGCTCTGACAGGTAAAAACCTCGTCTCTACCCTTAACGTCCCGCTGACCGCTGCCATTGCTTTCTATGTTTGTATGTGTTCACATGACCTCCTGCTGTTTGTCTGTCGCCCCCCCAGCTGTGAGAGGCAGTACAGCGAGCCTGCTGACAGTCAGATCAACTGCACCACCATGGCTGAACAGTAAGCAGAGACGCACCTGAACACACCTGAACACACGTCACACCCTCCTCTGGTTATTTACTTTAGAGTCTTTTTAGCCCCAATAACAAAAACATGACAGCAAGTGTGAGAAATGGATTTAAAAATAACCTACAATGCTAACTTTAGCATGCCCGGCTAACTATCTTACTACCTACAGTACTAACTGAGTGTCACTCAGGCCAAAGAGCATTTCGTTAATTAACAAAAGCAATTATATCGATTTTAGGTGTTTGTACTTTATTTTTAAACTTCTGCTTCACCACATTTCATCAGGAAAACTTTTTTTTACTACATTTATCTAACAGCTGTAGTTACTGGGTATTTTCCAGTTTAAGATTTTACATTTGAAAACAACTTAACTTTGGATAATTTTATAAAATACAATTTAAGCAGTGAATAGTTGAGGCACTTTACTCAGATGGTTTCATTCAGATACTTGTTCCAAGTCCAAATACATAAAATATGAGTCACATTTAAATGGTGGTTTATCTGGTTTTAAAAAGGACGAGTTCACAGTGTCACAGAGGTGTGTCTTAAACAGCAGTCAGGTGTTCATATGAACAGTGAAAGGTTTTCCTCGCTGTAATCATTCCTCCTGTTCATACTGGCTATTAAAAGAATGATAGAATGACATAATATATTAGATAAGTAAGGACTCTGAATACTTCTTCCACCTCTGTTTATCTCCCAACAGCTGTAATCTCCTGAACGAGGCTCCCTTCACCTCCTGCCACGACCACATCGATCCAAATCCGTTCATCACTGCCTGCACCAACATGCTGTGCAAATACCCGGCGGTGGACGGTCTCCAGTGTCAGTTCCTGGTGGCCTACGCCAGAGCCTGCAGCACATACAGCAGCAACATGCCGGAAGGCTGGAAGTCAAAGGCCAGCTGCTGTAAGATCGGCCTTAATATGACAGGAACAACACAACCTGAAGTTGTTAAAACATCATGTTTACGTGATGAAATAAGTCCCAAAATGAATCTTTAAATCCTTCACTAAGCCTCTTCAAGTGAGAGTTACATTTAAGCAAAGCTTCTTAGAGATAAATGCAAAAGTCCCGAGTCAGTCGTCCTCAGTGGGAGCTGAAACATTCCTGACAGCAGTCTGAACATAAAGACAACAGCTCAAACATGTTTCACTGAAACACATTTATTAGGGACCGAGCCCAAAAGGCAGAGGACTACTACTAAAACAGTAGTCCTCTGCCTTTTGGGCGAGGACCCTGTTGTTTTTCGTGTGTTTGTTTGTTTCTTTCTGTCTTTATTATTACGGGACTTAAACCCTTAATTTGACCCCCTAAACATGCTCAAAAACTCACCAAATTTAGCACACACATCAGGTCTGGTTAAAAATTTGATAAAATGTAAAAATTAACCCCCAAAGCGCCAAAATGTAATCTCTAGCACCACCTATGTAACAAAAATGGCCACCACGGTCCGTAGAATGTCGTAGAGAGATCAAACCAAAACTCAATTATTCGTCTCATCAAGACCTACCAATCATCCTCTTTTATTCTCTGGTTCATTAACGTTGACCCCCCCCCCCCCCCTCTGTCTCTGTAGCCCCCCCTCAGGGTTTCTGTCAGGACACCGTCTGCAGCGCTCACGAGTTCTGCGGTGAAGACGTCTGTGGTCAACCTCGCTGCCTCTGTCGCGCTAACTTTGCCTCCAAATACAGATCGATGGGAGTTTTCGGTAAGACGGCCGCCATCACATGACGCATCATCATGAGATTTGTTTACATTAAATTCAAACTCCACCAGTCGATCGACAGAAAATGGATCAAAAAATTCCAAATTCTCTGATTCCAGCCTCTTAAATGTGAATATTTCTCACTTTTTTTGGAAATACAGATATAAAACTAGACCTGAAAGCAAAGTCTACCAGGGTCACAAATACAGATAAATAAACAGACCTGCAAGATGGTTTAACAAGGTCACAACACAATTCAGGAATACAGATAAAAAAATAAAAATCAGACAGTGTGCACATACAGTCAGACGAGTATCTGTTACCACATTGGTCAGAAATGAGCTGCTGACTATTTTCAGTCTTATGTAAATCATATTGAAATGTGTTTGTTGAAATAAATAAACGAAAACAAGAACAAAAAAATTAATTAAAAGTGAGTAAATAATAAGACAGGAAGGATTCATAACTAGCATTGACAACGCTGACATTTTCTCATTTATTTTGTTCATTTCATGGACCGAGGCCATCATGTCTGACAAGTTTTTTTTAATGTTTTTGTCTGTAGTTTCAGTTTTTAGGTGATTTTTGTCCATTTTGTAAACTTCCTTTAATATGTTTATCTGTTCTAATGTGGAACCAAAAGAATATTTTATAAGTGAGAATGTCCACAATTGCTGGTGATATTCTAAATCCAGCACACCATGGGATTTTGTCAGTTTATTGTATGTATTGTATGTCTGTTCTGGCGTTCAGGCGAGCCGACGGTCTGCAGGAGGAACTCCGCTTCAGTTTCTCTGGCTGGTTGCCTCCTGGCGGAAAAAGGCATCGACTACTCTACCTTACACCTGAATGACAAAACCTGCAGAGGTCAGATGGATGAAAAGACCCACATGGTGAACTTTGGCTTCAACAGCAACAAAGACTGCGGGACGATTGTCTTGGTGGGCATCTTTTATACACTAAATACACTAAATGAAGAGTATATTGATGTCAGATTCAGGGGAGTCTCTCTGAAGCCTTCGTTTTTATTCTTCACAGAACTTCTACCGGCACTTTTCATGTGCAACACCAGTCCACTAACAAAGACCACGCCATTTGAACGGTATAAAAGTAGATTTATTTGGATTGTCCAGAGGGTTCAGGATTGATGAGGAGAGTGTATGGTGGGCTGGATGCGGATCGAGGAGAGGGATAAAGGGGTCGATTGCCGGGGGATGAATGGGAGCCGAAGGTTGGTCTGGGTTGTCTACGGTGGGTTGAAGGGGCTCGATGGCGTTGGGACGACCGGGGACCAAATGGAATCACAAAGAGGCTGGAGCGTCTAGGAAACCGGGGGTCGAGACTCAGGGTGGGGGACACATGTCTCAATGAGCTTTCTGCTTCGTCATCCCCCTGTGGTTCCTAGAACAGGACAAGAAGAATTACTTATGTGGAAGTATTAACCCTAACGAGCATGAATGAAGAATGGACGTACGGGAGAGAAAGGGGGTTAGACACGCTTATATAGGTATGCACGGATGATTGAATCAGTGAGGCGCAGGTGATTGAATTAGTGAATGAGAGGGGCGTGGTCTTGTTCCTGAACCTTTGTTATAATAACTCCATGAATGTCTGATTTTAATGCCTCAGACTGCCGTTCATTTGCAAGACAAGGGAATTATTGCTTCAGTAAACCTGATCAAAGACATTCATGGTGTTGTTCACATGAAAAAAATGACAGAAGAAGTTTTGTGATTTGATTCATATTATTATCAAATTGTTTTGCTGAAACTTGTCATCATTTAAATGAAGAGAGCTTAAAGGACCAGTGTGTAGAATTTAGAGTAGAATATAATATTCATTAGTGTGTTATATATATACAGAGGGAGCAGGTCCTCTTCCACGGAGCCCGCCATGTTGGACTGCCATGTTTCTACAGTAGCCCAAAACAGACAAACCGAATACTGACTCTAGACAGGAACTTTTGCATTTCACGCTAAATCCTACACACTGCACCTTTAAGTCAACAAATACAAATATTTCTTCTAACACCACTGAACATTATCTTGACTAAATATTACATGTTGTATAAACACTAAGCCTTCGTTTGGTGGATTTAGATCTGTTAATTTATTGAACTGGTCAGGTTGGTGTTTGAAATTGAAAATCTAATTCAGAATCATTTTGGTTTTCATTTATTCTTGATTTTCATTTGACACTCAATATTAACCTTCATCATGATTTGCATTGTTTTTATTGTTATGAAAAGAAACAACCATGACTTATTATAACATGTATTAAAGACACACAGCAAGTTTCCATCATGTCTGTTGTTTCGCAGCTACTGTAGGTTCTCCTACATGCTTGGAAGGGGAGTCGGGGGGTGTTCAGTTAATTGCAATCTGCAACCTCACCACTAGATGCCACTACATCCCACACACTGGTCCTTTAAGAGCAAAGTTCAACCCTCGCCTGTTTTCCCGCCTGCACACACTTGCATTAAGTGGACATGATTTCTGTGTTGCCTGACACAGCTCCCTCCCATTCCGATTTTGGCATCTCATAGAAATTACGTTTATACAACATTTTCTCATTATGTTGAGCGAAAACGTGATTCTTCCAGCATTACGTTTCTAGCAAAACATATTTTCTGTAACATCTGTAACATCTGCACCTATAACATCACGCAGTAACACCGTCTGAATCCTTGTGACTCCGCAGGCGGAAAACCAAAAGATCATCTACAAGAACACCATCAGGACAGACATCAACGCCTCGTCAGGTGTGGTGTCTCACCACGGCTCGGTCCAGATGGACATCTCCTGCTTCTACATCCAGCCAGAAGTCCAGAACATCAACTTCAAAATAAAAGGCGGGTGAGTAGTTCACGTCACAACTGTTATGAAGGACTCGTCGTTAATAACAGAAGTGCGGAGGCTCGTCTGTCTGTGCAGATAGAAACTGTTATTCCCTAAAATTATTAAGTGAAAAATCTGCTTCCACCAGCATGATGAAGCACAATTAGGGCTGAAATTGTGCTGCTATCAACAGTTTTCTAGGTGTTAAACGTTCAATATGTAATTTCAGCCGCTAGGGGTCTCAATCAAAACAATAACAAAAGACGGAGTGTGATGACGGTGTGTAGTAGCAAGGGATCATGGGAGTTGTTGTCTTCCTCGTAACCAGCTTCACCGGGATAGGATTACTCCAGTGTTCATCATTCAGGATGTTTTTACCTGCAGAGGTCTCCTCCTCTCCAGAACAAACGGAACCGGTGATTACAGGTAAAAACACTGAGTAAAGCTGTTTTACCTAAATAAATCAGTGTTTCTCCGACGATGTTCGTCAACGACCGGACGTCCGTTATGGGCCGTTAGCCGAGCTGCTGCTAACACTTGTTCGGTTTATTTCTCTTATAACTTAAGATTCAGACGTTCGGCCGGTTTCTCCCGGGAGCCAAATTATCCGCAGAGGTCTCCTCCTCTCCAAAAACAAACGTACACGCAGATTAAAATCGTTAAAATACTAATTAAAGCTGTTTCGTCTAAAAAATCAGTGTTTCTCCGATGATGTTCGGTGACCACCGGACTTCCTGGAGGGGCTGTTAGCCGAGCTGCTGCTAACGTTTGTCCAGTTTATTTCTCTGATAATTTAAGATCCAGACGTCCAATGACTAAAATCCTTCTTCCGGCCAAAAGATATAGTTAAAAACCACCTAAATTTATTATGAAAATGCGGCTTAAAACTGAATAAAAGTCCATTTATAACAGTTTGTGAGGAACAACCACAACGCCGATGTATTATCTTGTATGTGTGTAAGTTACTCTTTGGTAGACGCCATTGTAGCGGACAAACACAGCGCCGCCGTATGCATCTGGTGCGTGTTTACTCTTTGGTAGAGGAGGTATGACGCCATCGACAGGCGACCAAATGAAACGGTCCGTTACTTTGATTAAATTACAGATTTCTCTGGGTTTGAAAATTGTTGGAAACATTTGGGATAAACAAAATATATAACATAGTTGTTTTTAGACATTTTAATGTGGAATAATTACATATTATACCTTTAAACGAAAATGTCAAAACCAGTCACAAGTAGAGAGGCACTAGAAAACAGAGAGCTCATGTGTTGAATTTAACTGAACAACAAGGAAAAGTTGATGAAAGGATGTGGAATACACTACATACACAGTGTATGTGACACAAGCATCCAAAAACAAGACTTTCAGGTAGTTTAAGTTACTCTTTAAACTCCTGTGGCAGAGCAGAGGGCCACCGCAGGAAATAAACACGACTCGTACTTGAAGCTGGACTGCAGGACGAGTTCACACAATGCTGATTAAGCCCATCACTGCCAGATAAATCTCACTGTATTTCACAGTATACACAGTTTTTAAATCTGGTTTCTGTGGCAACGTTCCCACGCTGGCACACCAGTAGTGATGCGTTTTAGGTCAACCAGCAATGATTGGTTCGCCAGAGCTGAAGGGGGAAGTACGCTACAGCAGCAGTGTTTGTGTAGTGACTCGTTTCCCAAAATGAGTTTAATCTTCTTTTGGTGTCGTCATAGTTTATATTTTCCTCCACAAGCAGTGAGCAGAGTTCAAATTTCAGCCTGACTGCAAGACTTGGTTTTTAGGTTAAAGTTAAGGAATGTGACAAATATGTGTGTGTGTGTGTGTGTGTGTGTGTGTGTGTGTGTGTGTGTGCAGCAAAGCGATGCAGCAGATTTTGTCTGGATCCTGGAATTACACTCTGTCTCTAAAAATGTGCGCCGACCTCGCCTGCACTCAACCGCTTGACTTTTCGAAAGGCGTCCAGATGGACGAGACCATCTACATTCACGTGGAAACCGACGGGCTGGACGGCAACTTGATCTCCTTGGTGACCGACTCCTGCTACGCAACCGACGAGCAATCCGGCGGCGACGGGTTGAAATACGACCTCGTCAAAGACGGGTGAGTAGAGCGGGTTTGTTTCAAGACTGAGACACAGACACATGCACGTTCAGCTGTAGGCAACATTAATCAAACCCAATGAACGGTTGGTGGCTTTCTGCCTCCATTTACTTTACATCAGTGATAATTGTGATCACACAACAGCAGCGGATAGAAACAAACATTTCTTTTCCTGATATTCTGGAAAATTGGTTAAAGTTTCTGCAACACCTGGATGGAAATCTGGCTGTTGCTACTTTTACATTGAAGTAAAAGGTCTCAGTGCTTCGTTCACCGCTGCAACTCACAGGATTAATATTAATCAGCTGCAGCTGAGTAATTTTACCAGTTGACAGTTGACAAAACCTTTCAGCTCCTACTGCTTGTTGTAGTTGTTGTAGTGCAGCGATTTGAAGATTGCACTCTTTCACATTTAAAACAGATGAATAGATAGATTCCAGAGAGCATGATTTGGTATGATTGGTGGAAAAAAAACCAAAATACGACACAGTCTCTGAGACGGAGAGAATTCAATTGCTGGAGATTGTGTACCCGCATGGATCCAGATCACACACACACACATTTTTTTGGAAATGTACGAATGTGAAGCCCTTCTGGGGGAACGTTCACTCAGTTCTCTGCAACGTACTGGGAGGAAGGCCGTTACTAAAAAAACCCCCAGTAGCAAACAATGGATGTCAGTTATAGATGATATACTGGTGATGGAGCATCTTATATACAAGTTGAAAATGAAAGAAGAGATTCTACATAACTGTCCGCAGGCTCTGTTCTTCCTGATTGGTTATTACTGCTTTTTTATTTGTCTGTCTGTTTGTTTCCCTTTTTATTATTATTATTATTATTATTATTATTATTATTATTATTATTATTATTATTATTATTATTATTATTAGAGAGATTGTCTTGCGATGTATTGTCAACATTGATAACTAAAATAAATAAAAATTGTTAAAAAAACAACAGATTAGTAGTTAAGTCGTAGTGCACAGACTGCAAACAATGACACACAGTCACTGTTTGTTTGTTTGTTTGTTTGTTTGTTTGTTTGTTTGTTTGTTGCGATCCTCATTAGCTGCTGTCTCACAGCCAGAAGATTAATGTTGAATATTCGATTCCCAGTTTGTGATTAGTGGAAACTGAAGCTTGTAGATAAATAAGAACCAATAACCAAACCAATACGAACCATCAGTCTTTGACTCAGAAGCTTGAAAAGCACTTAATTAGTATTATTCTAATTCCTCCCTTATCAGTATTATTAATATTATTATTATTATACAGAAAAACATGTTTTATTAGTCATTCATGAATTTTGTCTGAAGATTTCACTGAAAATTACTTAAATTGGTTTTCTTTGTTTTTGGACTGAAGTACCTGGTCGTGTGATGTCGTGTGATGTCATGTGATGTCATGTGTTTCCTGTCTCTGAGCAGCTGTGGGAACCCGCAGGACAGCACGGTGAAGGTCGTTGGTAACGGAAAGGGAACGGGAACCATCGTGTCCTTCCAGATGTTCCAGTTTAAAGGGAGTGACAGCGGCGTGTTCCTCAACTGCAAAATGAAGCTGTGTTTGAAGAACAACCCCAGCTGTGTGCCGGTACGACACACACACACACACACACACACACACACACACACACACACACACACACACTGTATTTGTGTGTGTGTGTTTATATTTTTACATTGTTGTCTATGGTTAATAACTACAGCTCTGATGTAAATAAATGAATAGAAATGTCACCTGACCTGTCTCTGTCTTTAATATTACTGCAGAAATGCCAGCGAGGGAGGAGGAGGAAGAGATCCGTCAGGCCTGAGTATTAAGATGAGAATCCCGCCTTCATCAACGTGTCCTGGAGCACTTAAGGTAAGACTCAGCTGCTGACCGCTCACATCAGGACACAGTTACAGGTCAGTGTTCGTCTGTGGTGTCGAGTTCATTTATGGTGACAGACAGCGACAGTAGGGGGCGTGGCCTCGTGGCTACATAGTGTGTGATGGAGCCAAGCCTGCAGGAACAGCACCAATTTGACATAATGGCCAAACCGTGTAATAACAACTTCCGGGTCTGTCATGTGATGTACACTGGCCCAAAAAGCATTTTCCCCATAGACGGCCATCGTAAAAGAAACGTCTGTAAAACTGTTGACAGGACACCTCGAACTGCAAACAAGGTCAATTATGACTCTATTATATTTGGATGAGAGGGTGGGGCTGACCATAGCGCTAGCTGCTAGCGTGGTTAGCACAGTGCAATTACATTCTATGGTTAACAGTGATAATGCTAATGCTAATCTTTGCTAGTGAAAAACAGGCCTAAAACCATTAAAACAAAATGTACTCACCGTAAAAACTGATCATCCGACTCTTTTATTACAACCGAATGCTGAACAAGACTGTTTTTAGGCGACCACAAT
This sequence comes from Thunnus albacares, assembly GCF_914725855.1. Lineage (NCBI taxonomy): Eukaryota > Metazoa > Chordata > Actinopteri > Scombriformes > Scombridae > Thunnus > Thunnus albacares. Next base: position 33,625,591 of record NC_058110.1, on the reverse strand, counting down.
GTTACAATTAACTTTAGTGAACTGAAAACACGCTGTGAAATAGCAGCAGCTACACCTACCACGCCGTGGTTACATTACGTAAGCAACGTTGTCACCGTCCTGGCGACTTGTCAATCACAACGTAGCCACGCCCTAAAGCATACGCTGCTTTATCGTCTATTTTACTCTAAATGGGGCCATAATTTACAAAATGAACATCATGTTGTATTGAAGAAGACTTGAAACTAGCGATTGAGACCATAAACTCATTAGGAAACAGTTTACTGAGGTAATAAATCAAGAGAGAAGTGGGGTCATTTTCTCATAGACTTCCATACAATCAGACTTCTATTTGCAGCCAGTGGAGTCGCCCCCTGCTGGCCGTTAGATAGAATGCAGGTTTTTGGCACTTCAGCCTCGGAGGTTGCCGCTTGACTGGTACATCTGGTCAGGATGTTGGAGCTAACCAATCTGAGTTGTTCTGGTTGTCTCCTCAGGTCGTTACTATGGCGACTGACCGGCTGCTCATCTTCAGAATGATTCAAGATTTTTGCTTCGTCCTGATCATCATCAATCATCATCATCATCATCGTCGTCATCATCATCATCATTCCGAGCCTGGATAACTGAATCCCTTCAGTTTTAGAACGATGCACCATCTTCACTCAGCCCCTCCAGGACCTCGCTGGGGTTCTCTGATTATTGATAATCTGCAGTTTGCAAGATTTCTTCTAATTTGACCTTTTTTTGTGAAAGCTCTCCCCCAGCACCAACATCAGTCTTCTGTTTACTGTCCAGCTGTCACCTTTACTAGAAATTTAGTTTTTTAAAGATCTGTTTACTTTGCGTAAACACATCTGGCAGCTCTTCACATTCCGGTGGGAGGTTTACTTATAATGCGATCTGCTGATGTCCTGTTGTCCTCTCAGTACATTAGACTGTTATTCTCTTCGCTTGCACTAAATATATTAGACCAGCGAGTCTCCCAGAGCAGATCTGAGCAGAAGTATTTTTGATTCAACACCACAGATGGAGAAATTGTGGTTAATGGTATAGTAAATTTTTGAAAATGCACAGAAACACAACACAGCACAGTCAGATCAGATTTCAGCAGGTGAAATTTACTCGTAAATGGAGGTAAAAAGACAGGAAATGAACAGGGAGTGAAATCCGGTGTGACCACTGCCGCAGCGTATTTTAGGATCAGGCTACATGTGTTGTGTTCAAATCAAATCAAACTAATTATGTGTTTGTTTGAGATTGGTTTCTGGAAAAAGTGACATTATTCATCATTTTAGTTCCTGAATGCCCCACGCTTATTTTAGTTATTAAATGCCCTACACTCATTTTAGTCCCTGAATGCCACACGCTTATTTTAGTTATTAAATGCCCTACAATCATTTAAGTCCCTGAATGCCCCGCGCTCATTATTGCAGATAACAAGTTCCTGGAGGGACTGAATCTGTAATCAATATTATAACTTTACTTTTATTAACATGGTGAAGGGAAATGTGTCTTTGATTTGAATTATAACCACTTTATCACATAGCAACACTCTTAATAAACAACAACAGTGATTATGAGAAGAGTTTCCAGTAATCAATGGGAGTGTTTGTTCTTCTATATGAAACTAATAGAAAGTATTTACTGTGTTTTTACATTAGTGCTTCATTCAGGGTTTGTTTTTTTTAATTTTCTCCCTTAAACTCATTGATTAAAAACAGATTAACTGAACTTAAATTGAACAAGACAAAACAAGAACATCTGGTTCATGAAGCCTGAGTTACATCTTTGTGACTCTGGATAATTAAACAGACTGCAGATAAATAATCCTGTAAATGGCAGCATTCATAGATTCATGTTAAATAACGACTGTAACTTCAGACTTATTGACACTGTTGACATGCTGTTGTGCTGTATGTCCTTCATTGCGTTATTGTTTGTTTAAGCATCCCAAAAATACAATAAAAATAAATAAATAATGGGAATCTGGGTAAAAGACAAATATGAGTTTGAGCCTTTTTTAGTGATTCGTCAGTTCCTTATTTTAAAATACGTCCTCCGAATGAAACAAGCAGATCTGTGGTTTGATCATGTGACTCCAGAACGACACATAGGAGTGTTTTCTAATCTGGCGTCTCTATCGGCAGGACGACATCATCTGTCTGTGTTTTATAAAACTGTTACACATCACTGTTAAACAATAATGATGTTTTATAATGTGACAGCGCTGTGGTTCAGGTCTTGGTTAGCTTAAGTTAAAGATGACGGTTTGGATTAAAATGATCATTTTGTTAAGGTTAGATAAACATGTGGTGGGTTAAAGTTACTACTTCCTTAACGTTAGGCCACTTTTATCATCATGGCTACTAGGGATGTGCAGAGAGTCCAGTATTTGTATTTGTATCTGTATTTGTATTCAAATAAAACTGGAAAGAGGCTTAAAAATCCTGTTTTTGTTTTTATTACGCTTTTAATTTCAGAAAATTACAGTGTTACAATAAGTATTTATGAATAAACTACCTTATGGAGGAGGTCCCCACACCGGGTCTCGAACTGGAGTCTCCAGATCATAGACGACTGCACTGATTACTGAGCTAAAACTTTACTTATTGCCTCATTGCAGACAGACCTCTACCTATTTATACACCCATAACACAGAGACAGCACAGCGTGTAACATGAAGGAAAGAACTTCAAAAGGTGATTCTTGCTTTGCACTTTTCATTTAAAGCCTATTTTTTACAACCTAACTTTGTGGAAAGGAGAAGAGGAACAACAGGTTATGGAGAGTGTGTATGCAAATATTTATATGACATTAGTAGATTATTAGTATTCATGCATTAAGTTATACGCAGCTCACTGAGGTGGAGTTAATTTGAACTATAAACAGTGTAGTTTAACATATTGATCATGAGATTTGTTTTCAAAATCTTAATCTGCAAAGTAACAAATAACTGAACTTTTCAGTTATATTACTTACTTATACTTTTAAGGGGCAGAAAATGTAAATACTTAAAAGTACAACAAAGTTGTAAACAATACACACTTACAAAAACTAAAAATTATTTGCAATTCATTTTTTAAATTTAACTGTTTATCATTTAAAGAAAGAAAAAATAAAAAATAACTCAACTTGCTACTTTAATAATCTTTTTTATCAATTAGCCTATTTTTTTTTTACTATATTAAATGTATCAATTTAATAATTGAGCTCGTTAACCCAAAGTGAAGAACTATGTACTTACTGGCGTAGTGCGCAAATTTTGACAGGGTAGTGTCGTCTCAAATCAAACGCAGCCGATGTGCACTTACCGGAAATTAGCATTAGCTAGTGTTAGCATTCGCGTTATCGTTCACGCTACCAAATCATTTCAGGCTGCTAAATTAACCCAAAAAACATACTGATGGCTTATATCCGACAACAGTATAGTGGTGCTTAATGCTAAAAAACACATGTATATCTTACATTTGTATAATGTGGCGATGTTCACCGTAGTTACAACATACTTAGCCGCCCTTTCCAGTTTGAAAAGTGGTCCCTCCCCTTCCGCTACGTAGCCAAGATGGCGACCATTGAGGCCGAGAAGTGTCCATAGTTCCACACTCAACTTTTTGACAGTTTTGAGTGCACCATCTGGGTACTAACTCATTTTTCCATACTTCTGAGTGTGAATGCACTTATGCACTCAAAATGTTAAGTGTAAGTACAGAAGTATGCGATTTGAGACACAGCAACTGTGTAATGCTGCTCAGTTCTGCCAAACCCTGACTACCTCTAAATAAGGTTATTCTTAACTCATCTATGCCTCTACTGAGCATTGAACTATAAACAAGACACTATGCTGACTAAAGTTAACTGAAGGTCACAGTGCAAGGCAGAGTAAAAGGAAACCAGTCTGACCGTCTGCACAAAGCAGCATATCTCCAGCTGACCTCGGTTGTCATAGGAGACAGCCGACCTTATCAAGACAGCTGCTTATGCCAACCAACCGGTAGACAGAGAGATGAACCGCTCTGAAATAGAAAGGTCATGACCTGCTGCTCCCAGGATAGAAGATGACCAGAGAATGACCTGGAGAACATGAATAATTCCCCCCACAGTTGATGGTAAAACGTTATGAAAGTCTGTGATTGGCAGTTGATGATTGGTGAGACTAAAACCCCAAAGTTAGCTGGATAAACGCACTAATCACGGAATATAACCTCAGTGACATCCACAGTTACACAGCAACAAGTTATACACACACAAACAGACAGAAGGTGTATCTGACTCACATCATCTGAAGCTCTTCTTCTTCCCTTCATTAAGGTGAACTGCTTCTTATCGCTGTGATACTGTTTTGTTTGTTTGTTGACGGATCTCTGTACCTTCCCACCATCACTGCTAGCTAACAAGTCAAACAGCATGTTAGCTGATAGCATTAGCAACACTGGAAAACTCTACTGCTTTGTTTCATTTAAACGATGACGCCGTCTTTGTTGTAAATGAAGAGTGAGACAGTTCACAGTTTTTTTCACCAGAGTCTGCAGCTGATTGTAATCAGTGAACATCAACTTCACCTGCTGTGCTCCAGCAGGCTGCAACCTAAAATCTTACTGAAACTAAACTGCATGTTTTTTGTCATCTAACTGGCGAAACTGGGGAAGAGATGGACGATGAAATACAAGTGTAATTTTGTGTTATTTGACAAAAATGACAATGACAACTATTCTGGATTGGTCCTGGTTTGCATTTAGACATTGTAGTCTTTATGTCGTTATTCTTTGTTTAGTTATTTACATTTACATACCAATATACCAAACATATTCACAATATTAAAGTGGCAATCTTGAAGACCTCCGTTTCCCTCTCTTTGGCGGCGCCATCTGGCGTTAAGCAGTAATTGCAGGTGTGTGTTTTCGCTCACTCAACCTCCCAGAGATCCAAACAGTGTCGCCGTGTGACGTCACACTATCACAAGTGACTTGCAGAGCGAGTCTGTTGCATTAAGTCCACCTTCCCTCTCTGGTGGATCCACCGCTGGCTGATGGAAAACACGTCACTAACTTGTGATTTGAATGCATGGCGGGAAAATACTCATAATACTGCAAATGCAAGAGCTTTGATCAGCTGAAGTACCAGACCATAATGTAATGAGGAAAAAAATTACAGAAATTATAATTGAAATTTTGAAATAAGGAATAAAATGTTAAATGTTGTAATTAAATAAAATCCTGGAAACGGCTCAGTTCATGTTGGAGAACCAAACAGATGAGTTGTGTTCAGGAACCTGCAGAGTTTCCAGCAGCTCTTTGGCTCGTAGACGTCGAGTCGCTCAGTGCTGGTTGTAAAAACATTAATGTAACATCACTGTAGAACATTAAACTGGAGCTAAAACACTACATGAGACAAAACCAGTGGTGGAAGTATTTAAATCTTTTACTTAAGTAAAAGTAGAAATACTCAGTTACAAGTAAAAGGCCTGCATTCAAAATGTTATTTAAGTAAAAGTAAAATCATAATAGGCCATCAAATACAAAAGTACTCATTATAGCCCATTTCAGAATCATATATTTTATATTACTGGATTATAATATTGTTATATTACTGTGTATCAGTAATGTTGCAGCTAATCTTAACTACTTTATATGCTGCCAAAATATATTATAATTTATGAGTTGATAATATTTTTGGTTTAATAATCTGAATCTGCACTGTATAACTAAATCTGTCAAATAAATGTAGTAGAATGAAAACAACCATATTTGTCTCTAAGATATAGTGGAGTAGAAGTATAAAGTACCTCATATTGTACTTAAAGTTATATTCCACCACTGAACAAAACCCTCATCATCATCATCATCATCAGCTGAGGCAGCTGCAAACAGAGTGAAATTATACAAATTATATACATTATATATATTATATACATGAGTTAGTAATAAGACACCAGGCTCAGGAGTGACAAAGTGTGTATTTATATTATCTTCCCCTCCCACACACACACACACACATACACACACGTCTTTAGTTACAGTTTGTGCTCAGTGTTGAGTAATAATAATAATAATAACAATAATAATAATAATAATAATATAAGCAATAGTTGTCTTCAAATATAGAGCGATTACACTTTATACAAAATACCCTGCATATTACTGTCAAGTTTAATTTAAATGACATGAGAAGTGTGATGTCATTGTTTCTGGTTGTTCACCCTGTTGGCCACCGGAGGGCGCCACCGCCGCTCAGTTTTCACCCTCAACTCTCTTCATAGGTTCAGACTGAATGAAATCAGATCCAAGTATCATCTTTTGTTTGATGTTTTCAAGAAGAAAAAAACAAAGAAAAGCCAAAAAAGTCTCAGCACAAGGTCTAAGTCAGAGAGGTTTCTGAAGCTTTCAGCCTCATTGTGTGGACTTCATCAGGGGATGCAGATGCTCAGTTGTCATTGAGATGGTTTCCTTTGTTATTGTGGGATTTTGGTCGTATATGTGGTTGAAAGTCTAACCTTGCGTTGAGACCTTTTTTTGCCAAACTGGCATTTTCAAAGTCTTCAATCTCAAACAAGCAAAATGTTTTAATTTTGCAGTTAATAAAACTATAAAATTACAGTTGTAGTCGTGTACGTGTTGCTCGTGGACACTCAGTCCAGACATCTTGACCCTTTAATGCTCCTTTAAAGCTCAAACTAAAAACTACGTCTGCAAAAACCATTTGAACAATGAAAGAAAATATTTAAATTTGAGTTTTGTGAGCTGCAACTGTTGACTGTTTTCATTAGTGATGAACCTGCTCATTATGTTCTTGATTAATCAATTTAAATCAGTTAATGATAGAAAACAGAGAAAAGCAGCAAATCCTCATATTGTAGAAGTTGGAACCAGAGAAGCAAAGAAACATCTTTAAAACAGTATATATATATATCTATATCTTTAAAATGCCCAGAGCATCCTTTGAGTGTTCCTGAAGTGTTTTGGTTGACAGACAGTTGAGGGAATTTTTGGCTAAAAGTCTGAACAACAAACCTGCAAACTGACGGATCATTTTAATACCTGAACTGTTTGTTTAACGCTGTGGCTTTAACTCAAACAGTCTGGATTTACATTTCATAAGACGTGGAACCTGTTCAGTTTATTTCTGAAGAGTTCATTGTTTCTTTATCCAGATAGTTTCAGGACAAAAGAAGGAACAGCCATCATGTATCTATCAGACCAGAGACACGCTGCATTCAGCTCCAACTAACTACTATTATCGCTATTTTTCATATTAATCAATTAGTTGTCTGGTCTGAAATATAGTGGAAAACTCAGTTTCTCAAAGTGACGCATTTAAATGTCTCGTTTTGTCCAACCAACAGTCCAAAACCCAAAAATATTTAGCTCAGATAGAGATTTTGAGTTTTGCTGATAAAAGACAATAAATCAATTGATCAAAAGCACTGATTGACTAATCTACTCAGCACCAAAGATATTACCTCATAATTATGACAAACTATAAGATCTGTATTTCATAATTATGACGTATGGATCTTAGATAGTTTTCCTACAATTATGAGATACGTATCTCATAATTATGAAATCTGTACCTCTTAATCACATGAAAACTCATAATTGCAAGATGCAAATCTTGTATATATGAAATTTATGTGATTTTGATTTGCGTGTCTTGTAATCATGACTCATAATTATGTATATAGTAATTAAGTGTAAAATATATCATAATTGCAAGATGCAGATCTTGTAAATATGAAAATTATGACTTTTGTGTCTTGTAATCATGACCCATAATTACATATCTCACAATTATGTTAAAACTATCTCTTAATTATGAGAAAACAATCTGACAATTATGAGACACAGTAGCAAAGCAGATGGCCGCCCACCAAGAGCCGGGTTCTGCTTGAGGTTTCTACCCGTTAAAGGGGAGTTTTTCCTTACTGCTGTCGCCAAGTGCTGCTCATGGGGGGAATTGTTGGGTCTCTGTAAATTAAAGAGTACGGTCTTGACCTGCTCTATGTGAAAAGTGCCCTGAGATGACTTTTGCTGTGATTTGGCGCTATATAAATAAAAACTGATTGATTGATTGATATGTATCTAATAATTACAAAAGCTTTACCCCATAATTACATGAAAACTCATAATTACAAGATACAAATCTTGTATATATGAAATTTATGTGACTTTGATTTGTGTGTTTTGTAATCATGACTCATAATTATGTATATAGTAATTAAGTGTAAAATATATCATAATTGCAAGATGCAGATCTTATTAATATGAAAATTATGATTTTGGTGATTACATATCTCGGAATTATGTAAAAACTATCTCTTAAATATGAGACAACAATCTGACAATTATGAGACACAGTATATATGTATCTAATAATTACACAAGCTGTACCTCATAATTACATGAAAACTCATAACTATCTTAAAACTTGTAATTATTAGATACAAATTTTAAAAATGAGATATTTGTCTCATAATTATAACTTCCATATGTTTCAATTATGTCTTAGCATCTCATAATAATGAGATCATATCTCATAATTCAGAGGACTAAAAATTATACCGTGAGATACGGATCTTATTAATAAAGAAAATTATATGTTAAATAATAATAATAATGTTATCCTGTAATCATTACTCATAATTACGACAAAACAATTTAACAATTACAAAATACAAAATCTTTTCTATATTTATATATCATATATATTATAAACTATTATAATTACAAGATACAGATCTTGTATGAGATTTTTGTATAAATGAGATTGATTAATATGTCATGGTTATATGAAAACAATTAATAATTATGAGATCTGTATATCATAAATATGTAATCGTTTTCTTGTTATAATGAATTCTGTATCTTGTAATTATGCCCCAGCATCTCCCAATTATGAGATTCAAATGTCACAATTACATGAAAACTCTCAGACTGAGATGCAGATCTTGTAAATGTCAGATTTTTGTAAGCATGACTTCTGTATCCTGTAATTATGAATATATCTTGTAATCTATCTTGTAAATGTATGTGATTCAAAGTCATAATTATGATATATGGAAGTCATAATTATATCTGATATCTGAGATAATATCTGCTTTTCTTTGGTGAATGCAGGGTGCTTCTGTACAAACACTTAGCTTGTGTAACATTAGAAGTCTTCCTGCAGAACTCTGCCGCTGGTTCAGCTGGGATCGAACCCACAGCTCCTCCAGCAGTTTGCAGGTTGTCACACAGACGAGGTTTCATACAAACAGTCCTAAATATGAGTGCAAAGGCATGCAGCACCACCCGCCTCCCGAGTGCAACGTCATCAACAGCTAAAAACTCCACAAACCCAAAATAACTCAGTGTTACAGGATATAAAACAGTCAGAGGTTACAACTCTGCGTTTGTGACAAACAAAAGCACAACGTGGTCACTGTTAGTGTCAGTGCAGAGGGTGTCGATAAAGTTGGATGTAACAGTGCTGTCAGTGACTGAGCTTTAACCTGAATCCATCCTGCTGCAGGACCACACAGTTCTAAGACAGTTTTGGATTGTCTGTTTTTGTTTTTTGTTTTTTTTTTTCTAAATGAAACTGAAGCAGGATGGATGCAGGGTTAATACATGGACGACTGTCACCATGACAACCACTGCACACATTCCTGATGCAGAATAAATGCACAGCCCACTGAATAATTGCAATAATAATAATAATAATTATGCATTCATGCTGTGCTGATGAAGAAGCACAGGGCACAAAATTAGCACCAGCCACAAGCCAAATGCCGGTAAAATATGCAAGTGGCTGGTAGGTTTGCTTCACTCACCAGCCAAAAAAACAATGGTCAAGTACTGACTGGCTGGTAAAATGTAAACATTCACGAGCCATTTGACCAGTGGACAAAAAAGTTAATTTTGCACCCTGAGACAGCGTGTCAAGTAAAGTGAAGGTTAAAGGTCCCGTATTCAGACAGGAAGTTCTTGATGTTTGTTTGGTTTGAAGCTGAACTTAAAGCGAATAAATGTGCAGACTGAAGTCCTGATCACACAGGACGAGCTCTGCAGGCTGGAAAACATGAGGTGTATCGCTGGTTTTATGATGAGAAGCCTGTCATCACCAGAGCAGCAGAGGAAAAAGTTTTACACTGAGTTAACCGAGGACATTTCCCCCTAAAAACACAAACAAGAGCAAATGCAGCAAAACAGCCTGTAAAACACCTGAAACTACTGCCAAAGTATTTGTTAAAAAGAAGTTTCTCATGTGTTCATGTATTCTCTTTTGTTGAGTCCCAGAACTCAGCATCAGGATACTGTAGATCCCTTTGAAATCTCTTTTTGACAGTGTATTTCCAGAATCTGCTGAAAAGACTCTTTTGCACATTTGGATCATAAAATATTCCATCTGCAGCACAATAACTCTACTGTCTCTATTTTCTAATCCAAACACAGACAGAAACAGTGTTGCCAACTATTATCAGTGAAAAGTAGCTTGAAAGGTCGCTAGATGATATCACATGCTAATTTGAATCTGAGTTAAAAGAATTGTGTCAAGCTAAACTTAACTAATTAGCTTTACCATTTGCTTTTATTATTTTTAAAGCTGCTATCGTCACATCAATATGCATCTAAATCTACCTCTGATCAAAATCTAAATCTTTTTATAAAGGTGTGCAAACTGTGGAACCACAGCCTGTATGTAATGCTGGACATAGCGAGCTGTGATGTCACCCATTGGTTATATTGGAGCCAGTTTGAAGCCCAGAGTTGCAGCTTATGTTCAGCGCCCTCTTTTACGTTTGGCTCTGGAAACAATCCGTGCCACCTCAGACTGAAGCTAACGCTAGCTTACTGGGAACGATTGCTGCACACTTGGGCATTTGCTAAATAACACAGCAGGCATCATTATCAAGTATCATTAAGCTGTCAATCACAGCTGTCAATCACCACCCACATGGCATACATCAAAGCAGCTATAAGTCTTCCAATCTTATTAACGGAGCAATAATTTTAAAAATTCTCTCAGTGGCACTTCTGCATCAGCTTCAGCCTCAAACCATGCTATGTGCTGCTTATGTAGAACTGAAGTGTCATGAATAGAGAGACACTGGAATCAACTCATTTTTGTAAACTCTGCCTCTAAACCTCTAAACTATAAAAAAAAACTTAAATGGTCACATTAATAATTTAGGATGAAAACAAAGAACAAGGAGTTCCCTGGAAGAAGTTGCTAATACTAGGCGCTTTTTTTTGGAAAATAGTCACTAAAGGGGGGGTAAAAGTCTCCAAACCTAGCAGGAATGTCTCTAAGTTGGCAACACTGGCAGGAAATGACATATGTTCATTCTAGATTTGTACAACATCGACCGAAATTAAAACATTTCATTATCAGTTTTGTAAATTTATGTTTTTTTTCCATTATTAATTGCATTATTATTTTTATATAGAAAATAAGGTGTTTACATTTCACTGTGCACTGTGGACAGAATGTTTTTTGATCCAGATGGAAATACCTTTAAAACTTTGTCAAGTGTAGATAAACCACATTCTGGGTTTTTCAAAGATCATCAAAGAATTATGTCTTTATAAAAAACATTTTCAGTTCTCTGGGAGTCAAATGTAGTGATGACAGACAAAAAAATGTTTGTAAAGACAAAGTTGCAACCCTTAAATAAATACCACCATGTGTGCACTGTCATCCAGCTTAAAAACTGTTGTTTTTGTTCATACATTGAAAGTTTTTACTTGCCTGATGACAGTAAAATTAAAATCAAATCTTCATTTTTCTAATATTGTAATTAAAGCAACTGACAACAAAAGTAGTAACCAAAAGATTTATCAAAAAAAAGTGTTATTCTGGAGGTACATGGAGACACAGAAGGAATCATGCAAACTAGATAAGCTTAAATGTAAAATTCTGGGTGTAAAGTAATATATCGTCTGCATACAGTGATATAGTTTGATTTATATTGGTGGTTTGTACTCCAGCATGTTTGAGCTTTGCAGGATAACTAATGGTTCTATGAAAATGGCAAATATTGAGGGAAGGAGTGGACATCCTTGTGTTGTACTCGTGTGTAAAATTAAAGCTTAATTCAACATTATTTCCATTAAATAACTTTTATAAGTATTAATTATGTTAAGAAAAATTGAACATTTGAATACGGGACCTTTAAGTGCTACGCTGAAAACATTTAGAGTGAAATCTTCCACATGGCTGCCTGTGCTGAGTGTTAGTGCTGCATTCGTGTTCATCAGATGAACTAAATTACAATAATCTGATTTTTTTTTTTTTTTTTTAACAGTACGATTACTGTCAGTGTGCTTGACAGAGAGAAGACAAGGGGGAGGAGGACAGAAGAGAAAATGAAAGGAGAGGAAAGAGGTGAGTAGAAAACATCTGGACTCACAGGTCAACAGTTCATCTGTCCTAAAAGGTCTCTTCAGATGCTGCTCCCATTCAAACCAGCTGACGGCCCAATTACAGGCCCCCGACCCTCAGTTTGAGAAACAGATGTTAGGGAAAACAAACCCATCAACCTCTTCTGTTAATGTCTGTCCGTCCGGTGTCTCTACAGGACGTCCAGCTGCCCGGGTGGTGACAAAATAAAAACTGATGCTGTGAGAAAAGTTTATAACAAACCTGGTTTGATGGAAACAGATGAGTCTATTTTCATATTTTAAATCATCATTAAATGCAAATCTTGTTTTTACTTTCTGTTACTTTCTTGCCAACACTACAGTACTTGCTCTTCTTCTTCCCTGCCTTTATTGCTGCATTTCTTGGTGCATTAACGCCACTTGGTGATCAGTGGAATTGGGTGAAACCATCAGCAGGACTATTGATCGTGTCATCCATGTGCATGTGTCCATGATAACAAACAAAATAGAGGCCCACTCATAATAATATGAAGCCGAAACTCTGCAGCGTACCTTTACACAAAGTAGCAGTAACAATTTTGTATACAAAAAACACATCAATTATTTTGTGTGGTAAAATGAAGAAAATATTGAAAAATTCAAATTTTGTGTATTTTTTGTTTGTTTGTTTTTTTTTAACTTATTTTTACTGCCAAGTCCTGCTCAGTTCTTGGTTACAATTCTTATCAAAAATGTTTTTTTTTTAATGTGTTTATGTTAAACAATGAATATCAACCTAAAAAAAAGGAATTGATTAGACTAAAATTAAGTCTTTTTAAAACATGACTGCTTTTTTCTGTCTGTTATCCATATTTACCCGTTTATTTGTTCTAAAGTACTTTTTAGTTTCCTGTAATTCACCTTGTTGCTTTTAAATGAGCTCAAACAATAAACTGATTTTAAAGTTTGCTCTCAGCTGCATTAATACATGATGATAAAATTAAAGTTGACTGTACATCATCTGTGGTGGATTATTTCTCTCTCTGCAGATTTTGATAGAAATTTATGAAACTAATGTGTGTCTAAAGGAAGGAAATCAATTTAAAAACTGATGAAGGATTTATGATCAGCAGGGATGGAAAGTTAATAGTCTAAAACATGAAAAAAACACCAGAATGGTCCTTTAAAAGTGAATTTGATGGGTGTGATGTTGTGTTTTGGGCAGATGGAGCGTCACTGTTTTTATCCGTCATTTAGTTCTCCTCCCTTTTTCTCTCAGCAGCCAGATGTGTTCGTTATCGACATCTTTAAATATTTTATACCTCCAGTCTGTCTGGCTCTTCAACGAGTCACATGATCTCTCTCTCTCTCCTCTCTCTCTTTCTCACATGTGCATCCTGCAACTTTCATCCGTCCAGTTTCTCTTCTCGTCGTCCTCGTCCCTCCTGAAACTCTCCTCGCATGTCTGTCTTTCTATAATTTTAAAACGTCCCCTTCGCCTTCCCGTCCTCCCTCCTCCAGCTACCACATGTAAGTCTTTGTTGTGTCGATTTGGCTCCCCGTCGCCTCCTCCTCCCTCTCCCCGCCCTCCCGCTCCTCCTCCTCCTTGTCGTCCTTGTCCTTCTCGGCCTCGCTCTCCCAAAGCGTGATGAGCGGCGGGTACAGCTCGTTCAGAGGGATGGACGTGGCGTGCTGCATGTACTTCTTCAGCGAGTGGCCGCAGGATTTGTGCTGCTGCACGCGGCGGCCCATGTAGACCACCAGCAGCGCCATGATGGACAGAGCGAACATGGAGCCCATGACGGCCGCCAACGCCACGCTGCTGCGCCGCGACGCCACCAGCTCCACAGAGAAACCCGCCTCTTTAGTGGTGACGTTGAGGCAGGAGGTGTGAACAGGAGAGGAGGAGGAGGGGGAGGAGAAGGAGGAAGAGGAGGAGGAGGAGGAAGTGGTGGCGGTGGGGAAGGAGCTGGGGGAGGAGGAAGGGGAGGTGGGGGAGGGAGGAGAGGAGGAGACGGTGAGGCAGATGTGGTACTCTGTGGCAGGAAGGAGGTGAGTCAGGTTATACTCCTGAACATCCACAGGAACCTGGAAGACAAAAACAAAGTTACGGGAAATGGTGCAACTGGTTAAGCAGGTAGGCTCTAATGAAAGACACTATCCAGTTGCATTATGGGAAATGTAGTTCCGGTGTTTTGGGAGTTTAAAAGTCAGGACATCTTGACCTCTGCTGCAGAAATTTGTACAGTTCTTCCATCTTTCTTTAGTCAATCTCTCACAAGTAAATAATTAGAAATACTAAATTACTGGAATGGTAGAGTAAAGTAAAGTAAGTTGAGTTAAGTTAAGTTGAGTTTAGTTATGCTGAGCTAACTTAAGTTGAACTAAGTTAAATCAATATAAGTAGAGTCATTTTTTGCAGGCAAAACAGCAAAGCAATGAAAAATATTAGCAGCTGTTGGCCTGAAACCTGCCATCTTACAATCAGGACAAAGAGCAATAAAATAGCATAAAGACAAGAAACAGAGAAACATGTTGGACAAAATATTCTTCATTCTTCATTCTTCATACGTATGGGCTGAATCACAAACATATTTTTTTTAGAGTGAATACTTGAAAGAATTTGGCAGAAAATAGCAGCAAAAATCATGTAAATGTATACAAACAGGATTTGAAGGTGATTTGGTTATTAAAACATTCTGTTATTGGTCACAATTTTAATTAAGAAGACGGAGTATTTCTAATGTAATATGAGATTTTATTCTTAATTTTAGTGATATAAAATATGTGCAGAAAAATAAAATTTGATGTTGTAATAAACTTCAAATAACGCGGAATGATCCTTTAATTTTGACTCATATCACTTGAAAATTTTGATTCGCTCTCAGGCCGGATGTGTGCTGCATGGAAACCAAACACAGACTCGGTTTTATAAGTCAAATGAACGAGCCAATCAGAGCCGCCTGTGGCTGTGATGCAGTCGATGTCAGACAGATGTGAAGTCTCTAATGACCTTTGAACTTTCATGAGATATTTGCTCTTATTTCTCCATCTGAAGTGATTCTGACAGTACTGGAGCTCCCTCCAGTGAAGCGACAGCATTAGTTCACATGTGGACAGGTGGAGGGAGGGCGGATGCGTTCACCTTGGCGGTGTAGCTGATTTGAGGATTGTCGATGTGCACGGTGGCGCTGGTCCAGCGGGGCAGAGGTAGGGGGGCGTCCTGCTGGTTCTGACCCACAGATGAAGCTCCTCCGCTGGGATACAGCTTCCACTCCAGCACCACCGACTGGGCGTGCACCACCTTGCACAGGAAACATGTTAATCTCCACTGATGAATTCATTCAAGGAGCGTTAATGATGTTAATAACATTATTAATTACATACAAAAAAGATTAAACACAATGTGCTTCACAAATGCTGAAAAACACACAGCAGGTACCTTCGCCAGCACGACCAGAGAGGCTGCAGCGCTGGACGAGTTCCCCAGCCAGGGCTGCTCTCGGCCGGGCTGACCACCCTGCCAGCTCCCCCTGTCCGACCACGAATCCAGAGACCCCTGAGAGTCCACAAACACCGAGACGCTCTTTGTGTCTGCTCCCTCTATGTTCCACGCTACACAGGTATACACACCTGAGACACACAGAGAGAGTTTTAATACCACAACAAAACTGATACTGATCGGCTCCAGTTGGTGTTTCATTTACATGTGAGACTTTGAGTTATATATCGTTAAAAACTTTATTATTTTTAATGTGGAAAACGGTATTTTGCTTCAGCATGCAGCTTTAACCTCAACACAGGACAACGGAGCAGTGAAGTGTGAGGAGTCGCTGTTCTTCCTCATTCTGCATTCACATCGAACACCGAACATAGAAACTCTCCTAAACATGTGCTTTAGTTCCTGACCTGCGTCTGAAGGCTCGGCGTGTTCGATCACCAGCGCTCCCGGCTCAGACACGCGATGCTTCTTCTTCTTCCTGCTCAGGCCACGCCCCTCCTCTGATATGATTGGTGCAGCCACGGCCTCTGAGCTCACCTGACCAGGAAGACAGAGGAGGAAAGGTTTGTTTGGGTGATGAACATGATTACCAACCAAAACACACACACACACACACACACACACACACACACACACGACCCCGCTCACCTTGTCTCCAGTGGGCGTGACCCAGTAGAATTGGGGGGCGGGGTCAGCGTCAGCCCAGCACTCCAGTGTGATTGGCTGTCCGCCGCTGACGTTGATCGCAGGTGGAAACGCGTGAACAGAGATGTGCGGCAGGCAGCTGTTGGCTCCGGGTCCTCCGCCGTCGGCCCCGCCCCACGCGACCGCCACCACCTCCTGCAGCTCCCGACCAATCAGGTGAGGCGGGGAGGAGCAGATGGTGACGGAGGACTCGAGCAGCTTGAGATGTGATTGGTTGCCGAGGTGAGGACCCCAGGAGGAGAGACAGTCACAGCGCAGAGGGTTGGAGTGAAGAGACACCTCCTCCAGGGAGGGGAGGGAGGAAAGGAGGTCTCCAGAGAGGAGGCTCAGCTGGTTGTTATGGAGGAGGAGAGTACGGAGGGAGGACAGGTCACTGAGAGGGGGAGGAGGAGGAGAGAGGAGAGGAAAGAAGAGAAGAGGACGAGAGGATGAAATTAGAGGAGAGGGGAGGAGAAGAGGAGGAAAGGGATGAAGGGAAGGAGGAGGAGCAGCAGAATGAGAAGCAGAAGAGGAGAAGAAAATGGAGAAGAATGAGGAGGACAAGGAGGCGATAAGAAGAAAATGAAAAATGGAGAAAAAGAATAAGGAAGAGAGTTTAGATCTTCATCTTTATTTGTGCAGATTAGTTTCTTCTTTCATTTGTTCTCGTGTAAAATTAGTTGTAAACTTTGTGAATTTGTCTCCATGTGACGAGACAGTTTCTCCAGTTATTTCCCAGCAGTCACCTGAAGGCTTGCGGGTCGATGTAGGACAGTCGGGGGTTGTTGCAGAGCTCCAGTTTGGCGATTTCTGGAAGGTTCTGGAAAGCTGCTCGTTCCACCATCAACAGCTGCTCCATGTTGTTCAGACTGAGTCAAACACAACTAACAGTTATTACTGAACACAACACGCACAACACTCTGAAATAACACGACATCACAGCAGAATGTTTAATTTATTTAATATCATCACGCACCACCACCACCGCCTCTGGGCAGAGATACAGGTACCGCAGGGTAAAAAGTAACAGGTTTAAATTTTCCTTTGTTCCAAGTGCAATAAACTGGACTATACTGCTAAACAGCACATTAATACGACTAACACTCCAGTGTTTGATACTTTTAACGAACAGATACCTTCTTTTTTGGTTGTCTCAGGTCTTCCCACAGGCCCTGAACACTGCCGTCATCAAGCCACTATTAAACACTGTAGACACTTCACTAATGAGCAACTATAGGCCCATATCAAACCTTGTGGCACTAAACAACTGTTTTGATGTCTTCCAGTCAGGATTTCGACCACACCGCAGCACTGAGACTCTTGTTTAAGTCTTCAATGACACACTTAAACACTGACAGTGGCAGTACAGTATTAGTATTACTAGATCTCAGTGCCGCATTTGACACGGTCGACCACAACATATTACTAGACAGACTGGAGAACTGGTTGGGACTTTCTAGCACAGTGCTGGTTTGAATCCTACTTAAAGGACAGGGACTACTTTGTGTTTATAGGTATTTACACATCTCAGTGGACAAAAATGACGTGGAGTTCCCCAAGGCTCTATTCTGGGGCCTCTTCTGTTCAACATCTACATGTTGTTCTCAGTTTTTCAAGTGTCTTAAAACAACAGTCAGGAGCCCAAATGAACATTAAAGCTGTTTTTCTTGCTGTAATCATTCCTCCTGTTCATACTGACCATTAGAAGATCCCTTCATAATGACCTTACAATGGAAGTGATGGAGGACAAAATCCACAGTCCTCCTTCTGTGCAAAAATGTATTTAAAAGTTTATCTGAAGCTAATATGAAGCTTCAGCATCCAAATGAGTCAAATCAAGTAGATATCTTTCAACGTTACAGTCTTTTTAGTGCCAAAGTTCCTCTTTTTGTTACTATACTTCCACCTGCAGCTCAACAGGGAAACACTGTGCGAGGAAACACAAAGAGGGAATTTGATGCTAAAAAGACTGTAAATGTGTCAGATATCCACTTGATATGACTAACTCAGACTGATGAAGCTGAATAGAAGCTTCACAGAGACTTTTAAATGACTGTGTGGACACACTGTGGATTTTATCCTCCATCACTTCCATTGAAAACACATTTGAAGGATCTTTTAATATCCAGTATGAACAGGAGGAATGATTACAGCGAGGAAAACCTCTTTCACTGCTCATATGGACACCTGACTGTTAAATATAGTGAATACGGGGACAGTACATTGTGACTCACCTGAGCTCCTCCAGGTGCTGAAGGTTCTGGAAATCTCCCTGCTGGACTCGGCTGATTGGGTTCTTGTTCAGGTCCAAGAACTTGAGGTTAGGGAGCATGCTCAGAGCGTCCCGGGGAACAGACCTGTCAGGAGGACGGCAGGTCGTCAGTCATCGCTCGGCGTCTCAGTGAGAGAACGTTACAGACAGCAGCTCCGCCGGTCAGACTCACCTGAGCCGGTTGTCGTAGAAGGAGAGGCTCTCCAGGTAGTCGAGGCCCAGGAAGGCGGCGGCGGGGATGGAGGCCAGTCCCATCCCGGCCAGCACCAGGCTGTGGAGGCGGGACAGAGGCAGGAAGTTCTTCTCCTCCAGACCCAGAATAGGGTTCTCCCCGATCATCAGGATCTCCAGGGAGGGCAGGGACTCGAACCAGCGGCTGTCGATCGCCACCAGACGGTTTGAGTTCAGGTGGAGCCTGAGACACAGAAAACACAGTCAGACAGAGAGGAGACCTGCACACCTGCAATGCATGCTGGGTAAAGTTCAGACTTGTCTACTTGTGAGCTGGAACTAACAGACTTTTTACAAAGAAAATATGACCTGACAGTGAGATGCAGTCAGTTAATCTGTAATGTATATTAAAATAAAATGAAATGTAATACAGACCGCACTGCCTCTGTTCATGTTCACGTATTGATTAGTGTGAAATGTGTTGATATCTGTTCATATGAGAAGCCCACAGAGGCAGCCATAATGTTCTGTCCAATAAAAACATGAAGCTTCACTTTATCTTCAGACAAACTAATGTGGCAGCTACAAATATTAGATTTCGTCTGTGAGACCAACATTTATCTTCTTGTTCGTCATCCGGCTGCGATGCAAACTGCGACTACAGATTTGATTTGACTTTCTGACCGAGGAGACAGAGTTGAGTAATCCTACAGTGCAGGAGGCCCCTACATCACCCTGATCCACTCCAAAGATATCTTGTCTTGTTTTCCACAATACCAGCACTTAAAATGAAGTTGGAGCTGAACAGAAGAAGAAGAAGAAGTAGGAGTGCGAGGTACCGCAGCAGGTTGGTGAGGCCGGCGAAAGCTTTAGGTCCGATGGAGGAGATGTGATTGTGGTTTATGTAGAGCTCCTCCAGGCTGGACAGGTTCCTCAGACTAAAGTCCTCCAACTCCTCGATCTGGTTCTCCTCCAGGTAGAGAGTCACCAGGCGGCCCAGAGAGGACAGACCCATAGAGCTCACCTGGACACACAGCAGCGTTTTTTAACACACCTCCACAAAGCAGCAGACAGAAAGATCAGGATTATGTGGACTGAGGATGAAAATTAATTCATTAAAGTAACAGAAATGTAACATGAGGTGGAGACGTAATGTTGCTGCTCTGTGAAAACTGTATTTTCAGAAAAACAACTTGATTAGTTGTTACGGTTGTGATGGTTCAGTTTAGTGCCAAGGAAGGTATCATGTTAACGAGGGTCCTCACAAGTGTAGAAAGACAAACGTGTGTGTGTGTGTGTTACCTGTGTGAAGTGGTTCTGTGATAGGTCGAGCTCCGTCAGGTTCGTCAGACTCAGCAGTTCAGTGGTGATGGAGGAGATGTTGTTACTCTGCAGCAGCAACACCTGAAACACACATACATGACCACTGACATGACAGGTGTGACTGTTACCTGTGTGATGTCAGTGTTACCTGTGTGATGTCAGTGCTACCAGTGTGATGTCAGTGTTACCTGTGTGATGTCAGTGTTATCTGTATGATGTCAGTGTTATCTGTATGATGTCAGTGTTATCTGTATGATGTCAGTGTTATCTGTATGATGTCAGTGTTATCTGTATGATGTCAGTGTTATCTGTATGATGTCAGTGTTACCTGTGTGATGTCAGTGTTACCTGTGTGATGTCAGTGTTACCTGTGTGTCGGCAGAGATGTTAGCTGGGACTCTCTGCAGGTGGAGTTCGTTGCAGTCGACGGTCCTGGCCTGGTGATACACAGACTGCGGAGTGTACCAGGGCCGCGTCTCACACACACACTGCAGAGGACACAGCACGGCGCCACCTGCAGGACAAAACACACAACCAGACTTCTGTTTAAAAACCGATGATTCAAACCAAAAATCATCCGCACAACTTTTAACTGTCCGTCACCTTGGCTGGCCCCGCCCACTCCCACACACACTGATGACGTCACCAGGGAGGAGAGGAGCACAAAGAGGACTGCAGATCCCATGGTGCACTGGGGCCGGGTCAGAGCAGAGAGGAAGTTCTGGCTAAACGGTGACGACGACTTCCTCCGTTAGATCAGAGGGGGGCGAGTCACATCTGCAGCTGGATGGAAACACACAGAGGACAAACAAAAGACTTTGAATAGTTATACTTTTATAAACTTTCATTCCAACCAATTTGTTTCTAATTTGTTTCATGATTACAGAGTAAAACCTCACAAGAATCTTTTTTTTTTTTTTAAATGAATAAAAAAAAATTGAAACCAAAAAATGACCTCAATGGAAACACTTACAATAAAACTATAGCTGAGTGTTTCATTTGACGACAATATTCTTCACTTTTCTGTCACTGATTGCAGTTTCTATTTTCACTTTTGTCAGTTACGTTGCTCACGTGTGGGCAGGTGTTACAGCGCTGCATCCCTATTGGCCAGTTACCTTTTGAGAAGAGATTTAAAGTGAGACAGTGTCTAATGTGCAGCGGTTCACTTCTGAGCTTAAGCCTCGCTTCAGGCACCGTCAGGAGCAGCTGGTCAGCTGACCTGAGAGAGCGGCTGGGAGTGTCTGGGTGCTGCAGCTCAGAGAGGTAAGGTGGGGCTGGGCCGTTCAAGGCTTTAAAAGCAAATAAAATAATTTTAAAATGAATCCTAAAATGGACAGGCAGCCGGTGGAGTGAAGCTTAAATAGGTGAAATGTGCTCGTACTTGCTGTGTGCCAGTTAAAAGACGCGCAGCAGCATTTTGCACCAGTTGAAGACGAGCAATGGAGGACGCACTAACCCCCGTATAAAGTGCATTGCAGTAATCCAGCCGGGTGGTCACAAAGGCGTGGATTACTGTCTCAAAGTGCCGTCTCTGAAGGACTGGTTTAATTTTTGCCAGCTGCCTCAACTGGAAAAAGCTTGACTTCACCACAGCTTTAATCTGGCTGTTAAATGTAAGGTCTGTGTCCACTTTTACCCCCAGACTGTGCACAGTTGGCTTGTGATACTGTGCCAAAGAACCCAGATCAACCAGGTGGGTCACTAAAGTGCCACCAAAGACCATGACTTCTGTCTTTTTTTCATTCAAATTTAGGAAGTTTAGAGACATCCAGGCTGACTAGGAGTCTGACTTTTTTTTAGGGGGACATAGATCTGACTGTCATCCGCATAGCAATGAGAAGAAATGCCATGTTTCCTGAGAATTGAACTGAGTGGGAGTAGATAGAGGGAAAATAAAACTGGGCCGAGCACAGAGCCCTGTGGTACCCCACATGAGAGGGGAAGCAGTGGAGGACACAGAGTCATCAAGGCTGATGCCCACCCACTGCTGCAACCGAGCAATCAGGGTTTCATGTCCACTGTATCAAAAGCTGCAGTCAAATCTAAAAGGACAACACAGTGACCAGAGTCAGTAGCTAAAAAGATGTCATTAAAAACTCTTAAAAGCGCTGATTCGGTGCTGTGCAATGTTTTTAAAACCGGATTGGAAAATCTCAAGAATATTTTGTTCATTTAAAAAGTCCATGAGCTGAGAATAGACAACCTTTTCTAAGATTTTAGAAAGGAAAGGTTTTTTTTAAACAAAGGTTGCACAACGTCATGTTTAAAATGAACAGGAACCGCTCCAGAGGACAGACTGCTATTAATTACTGTGAGAGAAGATGGTCCAACATCAAGTCTAGAAAGGTTCATACTGGCGACACTTTATATTCTATGATGTTTGTGCAATTTCATTTATGTCGGTAAAAACCAAAAAGGTATTTAAAATAAGAATCCATGTGCATAAATGTGCGATTTTGCAACATGGACATGAAGCGTTCAGTCACTTTGCATTTTAATGAGCATAAACATGATGTCAGCCACCTCAGATTTTGGGTGTGTTAAAAGAATTTCTTCATAATGACCGTTAAACAATAGAGACACAATGCATAACACAGGATGAGGTAACAAAGAAAAAGGCTTATAAGAGGGTTTTATACACCTTAAGTGGGCGTTACAGTTCTTCTCTTAATCTATCAAAATACAGACTTATAGATAACGTCATGTCTGTTTTCAGTTCTCCTGTCCAACTGACCCCTAGATGACATGTCTCATCCTGTCTCCAAACAATTTTCATTTTAATTTAAATATAATGCTGAACTTCCTTTAACCTCCACTGATGAGTCTGCTGATGTTGCAGAGTTGCAGGACAAGACGGGAACAATTCATCATGATCTATGTAAAATAGTAACACTCATACACGGTGTAATCATCATTTCTATGACAGGGCGTAGAGGAGATTAATATGTCTAAATGTTGACAGATTGCAGAGCTTCTTGAATAGATTTTGCAGCCACATTAAGTGTTTAAATGAAGATTCCTCTCTGACATCTTTATGTAAAGATTCACAGGGAAACTTTGTATTGATTGTTTATTTCCTTGTGTTGCTGACTAATCAGTCTACTGCCTTTGTACACACTAAACATCACAGGATCAATATGACATCACTGCAACACTGAGTTAACTGTTAACACAACGAGTTTTAACTAAAAACTGTCACAGATTCATTGTTTCTTGATCAGAGGAGAGAAACGATGAATGTTGGGTTTAAAAACAACAACTGAGAAATCCTGCATAGTGCACCTTTAATACAGCTGCACACACACACACACACACACACACACACACACACACAATGTTCATCCTCACGCAGCTCATTAGCAGTAACTGTGTCAAACTCGTGTTGCAACAACCATCGACATGAACCAGCAATTAGTCTGACAACACTGAGTGTGTGTGTGTGTGTGTGTGTGTGTGTGTGTGTGCGGAGAGGAAGAGGCAGACTGGTGACAAATATCATCAAATCAAAGTCTCTCTACGTCTTTCTGCAGCCGACAACAAATCCCTTGTTAATTTCTGAAAAAGACACACACACACACACACACACACACAGCGGGGCAGAAAAAGGGGAGACACCTTGCCTCTAGTGCCATGGCAACCAGCCAGGAAGTGACATAGGAGGAGGGGGGACGGGGTGGGGGGGAAGGGGGGGGGGGAGCAGAGCGACCTCTGAGCTGCTCTGCTATTGGCTGGTCTGTGTTTTCACACTGATTTTAGAGAAACAGTCACATCAGTCAACAGAAGTGACCCACATTCAGCGGAGAAACAGGAAGTGATGTCACAGCTCACATGTGGGTAATAAATAAATAAATATTGACAGTAAACAGTGAGAGAGTGATGTATTTTAGACTTTATTTTATTTAGTATTATTTGAGACTTTATTCTATTTATTATTCTATTCTATTTTATTTATGTTTAATATTTTTATTTTTATTTTTTAAATACATTTTTTTTAATCAATTTTCCTTTGATTGAAGGAAATGAGGAAAAACAAATGAATGTTCTTATGTATTGTATATAATGAGTCATATATCTGCTGTAATTAAATCTTTACTTTGTTCAGTGTTTTTATCACTTTACTCACAACAGCTTGTTTGTGTTTTATGATATTTGTAGTTTGTTTTATAGTTTGTGTTTTATTTCACTTTATTTTATAATTATTTTGTTTTACACACTTAAATCTGTGTTTCTTGTTTTGGTTTTCTTTTTTTGTTGTTTTGTGAATATTTGGACATGTGTGTTATTTACAATAATAATAATAATAATAATAATAATAATAAAGGCTTCACAGGATAAAAAATAAGAAAACACAGCTCCAGATTGAAAACTAAAACAATACAAATAAAGACATGAAATCAACACAGAGACAAAATGTAGTGAAAGTAACAAAAAGAAAGAAGACACATGGTTGTTAATGACAAAACAACAACAACAACAAATGTAAAACATTCTTAATATTCGGAGTAAAAGGCAAAAACAAAAAGCTGAAATCAGAGCAGACAGCTGGCAGGTCAGACAGAAATAATCCTCTACCTGCTGTTCTCCCTGAAGGAGACACACACACACACACACACACACACACACACACACACACACACATGTGACCTCAGACACAAACATCAGCAGAGATTCTTGACCACAGTTGTACTATAAGAGCTGTTTACTGGACTCAAAGATGGCGGCTGATCAGTCGAATAAGAACCGTTTACCTGACTCGTGAGCTGAAACAGTTTCTAGCTTCCGTGTTTTCAGGGATTAATAATCCACAATACAGAGAATAATAATTGACTTTATTTTTTAGAGGAGTCCTGTCAACAGTTTTACAGACGTCTGTTTTATAATTAGACGTCTGTGGGATTTCTTTCACTGCAATTCGAGGGAAAGTTGGTAGCAAAGCTGAACAGCGGCGCCGTGTCCAGAACTCTAAATACATCCACGCTGTCAACGGACAACTGTGACCTGCAAAGAGACATCATGTGACCCACAGGGGGTAGCCGAGCTAGCGCTACTGCTAGTGAGCTAATCTTGTTTACTACCAACTGCTGTGCGAGCTGAAACCTTATCTTATAAACCACACAGACTGTGGGTTTCCAGATGTTGATTTATGAGCTTTTTATTAGAAATGTTATAACAGACACGTTATATCAGGTTTGTTGTGTTTTTTTCCACTTTAGCTTTGAGTTGTGTCGTTATTATCTTGTCTCCTAGAAACTACATTCATATAGAAATCATTCTCCAAATCATGTTGTGTTCGCAAACGTAATCTCTGCCTGGATGATGTTTACAGTAATGAAGCTACATTTCTATGTGTCTCTGCAGTGGGGGGGGGGGGGGGGGGGGGGGGGGGGTCAGGGTGGATGGGGGGATGACAAGATGCAGGACTCTGACAGCAGAAACCCGGATCGAGACTGGAGTCCTGCGTGTGTGAACCGTGACCTTTCTCTGACCTTAACCGAGAGCTGCCAGAGTCTGAACACAAACCACAAACACGTTCATACTGCTGCAGATGTTTTACTGCAACATCAGACAAAAACAACAACCAGCTACGTCGTCTCTGAACATTTTTACAATTTGCCAAATACGTTAATTAACATTTTCTCATCATGTTGAGAGAAAATGTGATTCAGCAGCGTTATTTGAATCAGGCTGAACATCTGTCACATCTGTTGTTGTTTGACGGGCAGTTTGAGGTCACGACGTTATAATCAATCACCTGATCGATCAACAGTCTGACCGTCGATCGGTTGGAGGAGACGCACACACGCTGGTTTTTCCACAATAACATGAATCCAAGTTAACTGATACAAGAACGACTTCTTCACCATCAAAGCCTGATGGGAGATATAGTTGCTGCTGAGCGTTAAAGCGCTGAGGTGTTCAGGTGTTTCTCTTCTGTCAGGAGTCGATCCGAACAAAAAAAACCCCTCAGAAACGTTTCATCTCTTCACAAACACAGATGGAAGAAAACTCTGCGTGTGATGAGCAGCAGCTAACGAGGAGGTTATGTCAGGACTTTATAGAAAACAGGTTTTGATTTTTATGCTTCTCTAGCAGGAGTTTCTACTTTCCCAGGTTGAACCTGAACGCAGCATGGGGGCAGAGCACTGACAGATCGTTAAAACATCTGAACGGTCCTTCTTCTTGTTAACGACAGACTGAAGGCGGGTTTGTCTCTCTGCTCCAACATCTGAACACATCCACCCCCCCACCCTCCACACCCCCCCCCTTTGCTGCTGCAGCTGAGCAGATGGAATATTGATGAGATGATATTAATTATTTAACGAGCTGCGAATGCCTCGTTAAGTGTCCTGCTGCAGAGGCTGTGATTGGAGGAGAGGAGCAGGAGATGCTGGTTAATTAACTCTGAACGGTCAGACGGATGGACACACACACACACACTTACACACACACACACACACTCACACACACACACACACACACACACTCATAGCCTCTTCAGGTGGGTGGAGACTTAAATATAGAACAAACAGCCCACGCTGCTAATGAACTCTCTGCAGCTCAACACAACAAGCTCAGTCTGATCCGACTCCAAACTGACAATACAAAGATTTCTTTACAATAAAACAGAGTCCTGCATTTCTTCATGGTCACAGTATTTCACAAAATTAAACAATAAAACAACATTTTATAGTCTAGTTGTCTGAGATAAATCGTCTAAAAAGTGGATGATGCAGTTTTGTCCACTAACGCTGATTCAGGAGAACCTGAGACAGAAGAAACAACAACAAGAGAAACACTAAATATTTTACACTTTTGTGAAAGATGGATGAAACTATTTTAAAGTCCTAACTCTTTTTAAAAAACACAGAGTCACTTTTACGTAAGAGTCCAGAGTCAGTCTTCCTTTCACTGCAACACATTTATCATCTTAATCTTCATCAAATCACTTTAACAGACGATGAAAAGCTGTGAGAGAGATTCTCCTCCCATCAGATCAGCCTATAAAAACTATTTACAACCACAATAATAATCTATATTTGACATTTTCATTCAGAACAGCCGCAGGATGAATAAATGAATCCTCAGCTTTACAGACACGTGAGCTGAACGTCCTGTCATTCAATGTTTGTGTGCATGTGTGACTTTATAAAAAAAAAAAAAAAGTCTAAAAAATAACAATAAATGATGAAACCGATGTGAAAACGCAGCAGTGGATTCACTGTGAGCAGTGCTGCAGCCTGAAGTGTCGGCTTCCTCCTGATCACAACATTTTAACTCACCGCTGCTCTCAAATATCAGCGAGCATTAGTGTCTCTTTACTTAAATGTTCTGTCATGTCTGAATGAAGCTGTGAGGAAAAGTCTCCTCATGTCTGTCTTTTACTTGTTAGCGGTTCTTGGAGGAGAAAAAGTCACAGTTTTATGGACTGAA
The DNA here is from genome assembly GCF_914725855.1 of Thunnus albacares. Classification (NCBI taxonomy): domain Eukaryota; kingdom Metazoa; phylum Chordata; class Actinopteri; order Scombriformes; family Scombridae; genus Thunnus; species Thunnus albacares. The sequence continues at coordinate 33,597,888 of NC_058110.1, read as the reverse complement.
CTCTTCTACAATCTCACTGAAAATTAAACAGGAAGCAGCAACAAAACAGCTGCGACAAACACGCTGATATCTGACTTTCATGTTTATCTGCAGCATTAATGTCGGCAGTCAATCATCTAAATCTTCCTCTACTGTAGACGTTCACTAAAGAAACATCATATGTGTAAAGAGATAGATCCAGGACATGTTTTGCCTAGCTTAGCACAAAGACTGGAAGCGGGGGGGAAACTGTTAGCCTAGCTTAGCACAAAGACTGGAGGCAGGGGGGGAAACTGTTAGCCTAGCTTAGCACAAAGACTGGAAGCAGGGGGGGAAACTGTTAGCCTAGCTTAGCACAAAGACTGGAAGCAGGGGGGGGAAACTGTTAGCCTAGCTTAGCACAAAGACTGGAAGCAGGAGGGGGAACTGTTAGCTTAGCTCAACATCTCTTCTGATTTACATGTTTTTGTCTTCATTTCCAAACTGCTTTGTGTCTTTTTTTCCTCTCTGCCTCCTCTGCTTCTGATGGAGGACAGAAACTGTGAATCCACAAAAAATTTCCCCCCAATTTCTCATTAATATTCACGTCCTCCTCCTCCCCTGAACCTGCAGGCCAAACAGAGGACAGACAAAGACACACTTTCATTATTCTGCCTCTTTACAATTCTAAAGTCAAATCACTTCATTATATGAAAATCTGATTATCGTTCCTGTTTCAGTCCTTTAGTTCTGCAGACTCATTTGGTTTGCAGCAGAGTTTTAATTGGTTGAACAGACGATAGTATAAATGAACTATAAATCACATACAGAACTTAACATTTCTGTCATTTTTATATAAGTATATTCAACATTTCTCCTTCTACATATCGTGTATTTACATATATATCATATATATGAACGTACTGCCACAGCGTTGTCACACCATAACATTATTCAACGGGTAACTTGCTAATATGCTACGTTTGTAGAAATGTTGATATGATATATAATTCACGTGTTGAAACGTATATATTCAACGTTTTCTTCTGGCGACTGAGTTGACAAATCACAAATTCGCCTCAAGGGGCTTTAAAATCCTTAAACCCTCGATTCAAATAAGGACAAACTCCCCCCAAAGTACCTTTAATGCGTCAACATGATCCTACGTTAAAGGCAGCAGGTGACGGTTACTGCTGTTACCAGCCAAAAGCACTAAAGCTTTACTGTTTACATGCACATCTCTGGACGCAGACACCTGTAACCACACCTGACGACGTGTGATGTCATGACGTACCGGAGTACACTTCTACATCAGTGCAGCCAGGTGAGAAGTTAAACAACTGCAGGTCAACAAAAAAACCCAACTTTCAGCACGTTGAGTTGCTCTTTAAAGTTCGTTGATGATCTTATAGAACATAAAAGAAGTCTGAGATTTGATTGAAACGTTTGGGAAACATCAGGGAGACTCTCAGATACTCAAAGATTAGATATTTAATTACACTTCCTGGTTAATAATTTCACAGTTTGCTGTCTGATCCTGTTTCTTTTTGTCAGTGGTAACTCGGTCAGTACAACGTTATTATTACTGATAGAAACGATGGATACAGAAATAAAACCAGACTATAAATACACCTGATTTATCCTTTAAGACATAAAGAAAGCAGCTCATCGGTGATTACATAAAGCAGAGATGTTGTTACTGTGGAAACCTTCTGAATCTGAAACTCTGACCTACTTTCCTCCAAGAGTTTCAGAACAATTATTACGCAACAACAACTCAACTCACCCTACTTTCTGTCTGAGTCTCCACCCGTCTGTCAAAGTTTTACTTTCAAAACCTCCTTCAATGAATCTGCCTTTCTGACTCACCGTCTCAGAGGAGGAGAGAGGAGGAGAGGAGAGGAGAGGAGAGAGGAGGAGAGGAGAGGAAACAAGAGAGGAGAGGAGAGGAGAGGAGAGGAGACAAGAGAGGAGGAAAGGAGAGGAGAGGAGAGGAAACAAGAGAGGAGAGGAGAGAAGAGGAGAGGAGAGAGGAGGAGAGGAGAGGAGAGGAAAGGAAACGAGAGAGGAGAGGAGAGAGGAGGAGAGGAGAGGAGAGGAGAGGAGAGGAGGAGAGGAGGAGGAGAACTCTTGTTAAAATGCTCCAAATTTAGTTTGAACATCTGAAGCTCTGTGACAACTTAAACTCCATCTACTGATGAATCCTGTGTGACAAAGTCAGAAGATATAAAAGTCTGCAGAGAAACCAGCGATGCTGCAACTGAACCAGACACCAGTTTCATATTCAGTTAGTTAAATAACGTAAGAACAACGAATTATAGAGAAAAAACACAAATCTACACTAAAATAAATGAGTTCTTACAGCCAGCGAGATGAAAGGTTATTTGAGGAATGTTCCACTTTGTTGGAGATTTAATTTCCATGTACTTCAACATCTAAACAACATCTAAACAACATCTAAACAACATCTAAACAACATCCATCAGACAAGCATGTAGTGCAAAAACAGATCAAGACAACAAGATAAAAGATAAATAAATAAACAGAATACACAGACGAACACAAAGAGCAGCAGCAGACAGATACTGAACATGTTTCCAGTACGACGTCCACGTCATGTGACCATGAAACTAAAAAATAAATAAGAAATGCAATAAAATACCATCAATCATCAACACATTCATATCTATGTCTTGGTGCTATTGGTAAGTCTAATGGAGGATGAAGGACAGTTGTTGTTGTTGTTGTTGTTGTTGTTGTTGTTGTTGTTGTTATGTGATCATGGTCCAGAGTCAATAAATAAATCAAAACTGAAACTGAACTGCAGAAGTTAGACTCACTAAATTTAGTGTTTAAGCAGCGTAGAGACACCATCACACTTCCCATCATGCCCCTGTGTGACCTTCATACAGAGAAACCAAACAAAACATCTGATTGGTTCAAATAAAAATAAACGTTTGCTTCCCTCCTGAGATGAAGAAGAAGACGGATATCGAGACGACAGTTTGTGGTTTCAGGGGGAGTTACACGCTGGGACTATTTCTTGACAAACAACAGTGTATCCATCCGCCGAGATCCAGTTTTCAGTCTGTGTAAAAGTTTAGAAGATGTATTTTTAAACTGTGGACAGAGACATGCTAACTGTTTCCACCCGCTTCCAGTCTTTATGCTAAGCTAAGCTAAACACATGAGACTGATTGATCATTTATCTTTATTATTATTATTACTAGTAGCAGCTATTAGTCGTCTTCTTTAAAATCACTTCTTAAAACTCATTTTTATTGGCATAACTATGACTTTTATTATTATCCTCACATCTTTTATTCCTTTGTTTTTATTGTTTCTACTATATAAAGCATGTGATATACAAATAAACTATTATTATTATTAAAGTTTATTTTAATTATTAGTTAAAGTCTTGTAAATATCATCTGTTGTGCTCGTCGTGAGTCTGATGTGACGTTGATATTTGTCTGAAATCAGATTCCACTGACCTGCTCGTGTGGTCATTAATAAATAATTGATTAATTGATTAATAAATGATTGATTGATTCAGTCATTCACTTGTTTTACATCTCAGTTTTATAACATTTGAAACTGAAACACAAACATGTTTATCATAAATTACACTATAATCTGATAGATCAACTGATAAGAAGTTAGCAGCATTTGGTTTATTATAATTAGAAATCTAACTAATTTATTGTGAGTTGTGTTTAAAGAATCCTGCAATAAAAACCTAAAATATTCCAGTTGTGATTCTTTTCCTTCAATCAATAAACAGTTTCAGACTTTGTGCTGTTTTCATCTTTAATCCTCCAGTAAACAGAAACACTTTGTAATCTGACTTTCCACCTTAAACTCCAGCCTTCACACCTGCTCTGTGATACATGTATAATATTCCTGTAGTGATTCTATAATATCCTCATAATATTCTTACAGCGGGATTAAAGCGCTTCACAGCGACCTGAAAGAGTTTTTTTTTTTTTTTTTTTTAAACTGGCGGTTTTGGGAATAACACCGGGATAATCTTCCTGTGTGCGCTGGAGGACAGACGCCCATGTTCTCACCTTGCTCCTCCTGCCTGCAGCTCCTCCTGCTCCGCCGCTCCGAGCCGCAGCAGCGGGACGACAGGCCCGGGGGGGCGGGGGGGGGGACGGTCACACTGCAGCCCGGGGCTGGTGGTGGTGGGGGGGGGGGGGGGGGGGGGAGAGTCTCACAGAAGCCGGTAGAAACAGAGCAGCAGAGTCCGGTGAAAGCGGTTCCCGGTTCCGCAGTTTCTTCAGGTTTCTGATCCAGATGAGGGCGGACTGAGTTCTGCTGCTGCTGCCGCTTTTATCCGAAGCATCCCTGCCCTCCCTCTCTCTCCTGTCCTCTGTCAGGTCCGCAGCAGCTGACCCGGAGTCAGCCAATGGGGTTTATAGGCCACCGGGTGATGGACCAATCAGAGCTCGGATGCTGCACAGAGATGATGGAGGAGGGATGAAGGAAGGAAGGAGGAGGAGAGGGGGGGGGGGGGGGGGGGGGGGGGGGGATGCTACCATGACGTAATGCTCCAGATTCTCCTTATGACTCCATCTCTGTGATTCTCTTGTTATCTCTTTCTACTTCATTTCTTCTCTCAGCGTCTCGCTTCAGTCTGACAGCAAAAACAATAAAAACACAACCTCATATTCTCTGGAGAAAGTCTGAGAGATGTGACTTATCAGAAATAATCAATATTTAAAGAAAAACATGAAGTCGTGACAATAAATTTAAATGATCATGATACTGAGATCATGTCCTGATCATGTAGTTGCACATTCATCACACACGGCGAGTTTTTAAAAGACTGTTTCTAATAACTTTTAGATTAAATATGATAAATAAATAATACAACGAACAGCATTTATATTCTCTAGAGTTAAAGTAGATGATATTTACTGTCCGTCATAATTTTAGAAGATAAAAGTTAAAAAGCAAATGACTGAACATTTAATTAAAGACAAAAATATTAATGTCTGTTGTTTTTTTTTTAATGAAAATGATATAGAGTTTGTTTGGTATCATCACGTATCAGCTCTGCAGGTCGTTGTGGATATTTGGAGCGATGGTCAGCAGTGGAGACTTTTCATGTCTTAATGCTGAAAGTGTTTATTGGAAGCTCTCGGCCAAGTGGAGAACCAAAAACAGGAAACACCAGAGTGTTCTGCTCCGATGCCGTCTCTGAAGGTCCGAGTCCTCGTCTTCATCAGCCTACGATATGAAGAATTAGTCTGATTGGTTCACTAGTTTCTAAACAAGGGACTGCACTTCACCCCTGACCAGCCTCCTCTGATCTCGGTAACCATGGAGATGCTGATATACTCTCTATCAGAGAGGTTCCTGCCTTCCCCAAAACATCACAGACAGCTGGAGTCTCACGGAGAAGATATCTTCATCTCTGATGAAGAATTACAGTGTGACCTCAAGGGCCAAGCTTGACCCGAGGAAACCCGATCTGTAACCTCTGAAGATGTTTAAAGTGTTTTACTGATGACAAAATAAACAGAACTGTAATTAAATCCCCAAATATAGTTGTGAAAACCTGAAGAACTTTAATGCAATAAATAAATGAACAAGGTTGTGTTGATGTCAAATTTCAAAGTTACTCCAACTTTAATTAACAAAAAGTTACAAGTTTGAAGTTTGAAGTTAAAAGCAAAATGTGAAACCGTCTGAACTTCAGTTTTAATCAGTTTGTTTCCTTTAAACTTTGAGTTCTGGCGTCCGAACACTGAAGAGACGTGTTTGTAATGTGAGACGCCTGCTGACATCATCAGCCATGATGTCACAGTGATCCAGTAAATACCGGAGCCTGACTCAGCGTTACTGTCGGAGCGATGAAGAGACGAGGATGACCACGCTGAGGTGAAGAAGGGTGAGATCAGCTGAGAGGAAGGAGGAGGAGGAGGATGGTGGATCATAATAACAGTGATGATGATAATGATGATGAAGCAGAACAGCATGGTGATGATCAGGACGATGATGAGCATAATGAGAAAGATGATGATCAAAAATGATGATGATGAAGCTCAGTGTGTTGGTGGTTCTTGTCAGTGATGATGATGAAGAAGTTCAGTAAGTTAAAGGACGAGTTCACAGTGTTTCATGTGTCTTAAACCAACAGTCAGGAGCCCAAATGAACATTAAACCTGTTTTTCTTGCTGTAATCATTCCTCCTGTTCATACTGACCATTAGAAGATCCCTTCATAATGACCTTACAATGGAAGTGATGGAGGACAAAATCCACAGTCCTCCTTCTGTGCAAAAAATGTATTTCAAAGTTTATCTGAAGCTAATATGAAGCTTCAGCATCCAAATGAGTCAAATCAAGTAGATATTTTTCAACGTTACAGTCTTTTTAGTGCCAAAGTTCCTCTTTTTGTTACTATACTTCCACCTGCAGCTCAACAGGGAAACACTGTCCGAGGAAACACAAAGAGGGAATTTGATGCTAAAAAGACTGTAAATGTGTCAGATATCCACTTGATATGACTAACTCAGACTGCTGAAGCTGAATAGAAGCTTCACACAGACTTTTAAATGACTGTGTGGACACACTGTGGATTTTATCCTCCATCACTAACATTTAAAGCACATTTGAAGGATCTTTTAATATCCAGTATGAACAGGAGGAATGATTACAGCGAGGAAAACCTCTTTCACTGTTACTATGGACACCTGACTGCTGGTTTAACACACACTTGAATAACTGTGAACGTGTCCTTTAATATAGTGAATGATGGATTAAGGAGACTGGATGTTGTGTCATTCATTCCTATGAAGGTAAACCAAGAAGGTTTTTCAGGTTTTCTGTGTTTTTGGGTCCATAGAGTCAGTAGAGTCCTTCTCTGACTTCCTGTTGGTTCCCAACACACATGAATGACTTCACAAGGTTGTTGTCGGATGTTGCAGCTTCAGTTTATAAAGTAAAATGTCTCGTTCAAAAATAACTGATAGAAAAACAAGAGAGGTTGTTTAAGGATGACTGAGCTGAAAAATACGAGTTTGTTTTGCTCGAGGGAAGTAAAACATCATTCTGTTTTATCTGCAATGAAGAGCAGGAACACAGAACGCCACTAAGACGCCAAACATGTCTGTTCTGAACAAAACTCGCAAATCATGAAGGTAAGAACCACAAAACTGAACCAGTTGAAGTCTTGACATCAAGACTTCAGCAGAATAAAAGTAAAATCAAACATTTTCAGCAGTGAAGAACTCACTAATGAACTCTTACAGCAGTGCCTGACATCACAGCTTTTATGCTCAAGTTTAAGGACTTTGTATAAAGAAGGTTTCACGTCTGCAGTTAATACAGAAATGCTGTTTATTTGCAGAGTTCTGAGATTAATCATCATGTGATGCAGCTTTACTGGACCTGTGATGTGGTGGAAATGTGGTTAGTGAACCTCTGAGACTCGTTTTATTTCTATTGGATCAAATTCAGTTAAGAATCATTTCACTGCTGTTAATTCTCTAATGATTGTGGAGGGAAACGACCAGAGTGCATCATGTGATCCTGCAGTACCGAGCGTGACCACTGCGCCAAAATCACCTCACGACCTCGAGAGAGTCCAGTTGTGAGCCAATGAGAAGAGAGAAGAGACGCCAAACATCACACGCCACACAGTTCTGTAACATCTGTGTAAACATCTGCTGCAAGTCAAATAAAAATACAAGAAAGCTACAAAAAGTGAAATGTTCAAATATTACTGCAAATATTACTTGATCTTTTGTTAATAACATAAACATTTTAATATTAAACTAACACTAATTGTTAGTCAGCTAATGTGCTGTTAAAGATGAACTTGAGTTTGGTGTTTTTGTATTTGTCAATATGTTTTTTTACATTTCTATATATTATAATAGTAATTGTATATATGCTGTATGTGGTGGAAGTTTACTGAGAAGCTTCTCTGTTGGGTCGTTCATGACGTTCATAACTGTGTGTTTTCTGTCCTACAGCAGTAAAGAGAAGATGTGTCCTTGCAAAGAATCTTCTTATATTGTGTCACCAGGTCACCGGGTCACCAGGTCACCAGGTCACCGGGTCACCGGGTCAGTAGGTGGGAGGTTAAAGGGAATCAATGAGCCTCATGGAGGAACGTTTTTGTATTTTTATCCTAAAACGCTGACTTTTCTGTGCTTGTACAAATGTTCCAAGTCAGATTCATAAACTCTCTTAAAGGAGCTCTTAAGATTTCTCCTCTGCTCTTGGATTTTTTTTGTGCAACAACTCTGTCAAAGTCCCCCAACCAATAGAAGGCCTGGTTTAGTGTTGACCAATGAAATGATCTCTGCCGCCTTGCGAGCTTGTTCTCTTTACTTCTCAGAGCGTCCTGTGCAAGCACATAATTTGAGCAGAAACAGAGCACTATACACTAATTAAAACATACTTATGAATATTATATTCCATTTCTCCTAAGTCTGTTCCTCTTGCTGCCACTAATTTCTACAAACTGCACCTTTAAATCACTCGTATATGCATCTGAAGAACAAATCTATTCGTACGACTGCTTCTTGCAGGAGGAGATGATTCACTGTGAACATTAAACATCCTGTTTTGTTCACTTTGCTTCCTGAATCCAGAATAAATGTTTTCATATGAGACAACAGAGACCAGAGAGTTTTATTTTTATACATCACTGTAGATACAGTAACACCCTCCAACCCAAAGTTACAATAAAAAGTAAATAAAATCCAAAACATAAAAGACAAGATAAATTAAAGGTGTAAGCAGCGTTGTTCGGGACCTCGCACTCTGGCCCGTCGGGATCAGATCATTTTGCTTTTTAAAAATGAGGGATATTTCTTACAAGTGTAGTGTGCTTTTATTTTGAAAGTTTGATTGACATGTGTACTGTCAGGTGTGTAGAGACAATAAGTAACTGCAGCTGGATACAGAAAAATACTCATATATTTGAATGGAGAGTGTGAGCGAACCCACACCTTTTTGAACATTTACTGCTTCCACATAGTTTTAGATACAAACTTCATTTGAACTTTAAATGAGTCACGAGACTTTGACCTACAAATCTTGAATTTACATGTGTTTTCTATCTTTTATTGTTTTTGAGATATTAGAGTGTGAGTTTTAAAGTCTTTTCTTGCTCCTCCTGTGATTTTATAATGAGTGTGTATTGCGGAATGTTTCACAGCACTGAGGGAGTGACATCACCAGGAGCAGTTGGAGAGGAGGATTTTAGAGTACGCTTCTTGTGAAATATCCTCATAAATCCCATGACTTTGGCCAAATCTAACATTAAAAATCATATTTTAGTAGGAAATTTTGTGGTGAATCCATTGATACAGGTTTGAAAGTGGTCAGACTTATAGTTTAGACGTCAGAAGCCTCTGTTTGACACAAAGTTCATGCCCATTGATTGCCTCCCCATTGGTTTACATTGTAAGGTGTGATGTGGCACTCTCTTATAAAATCCAAACCGTTCGAGTTATTACAAAGTTTTTAACAAATTTTTTTCAGCACAGTGTCATAAGTCATCTATTAAAGTTTGAAGGAGATAGCATTTGTTCGGGGGCCAAAATTGGGGCAAAGTCTTATTTTGAAAGGCTAATTGCGGACTTCCTGTTGGATTAAGGTCAGGGGTGTCAGCGTATGATTTGTAGGTCTTGATGAGACGAATAATTGAGTTTTGGTTTGATCTCTCTACGACATTCCTACGGGCCGTGGCGGCCATTTTAGTTACATAGGTGGCGCTAGAGAGCACATTTTGGCAATTTTGAGGTTCATTTTTACATTTTATCAAATATTTCACCAGACCTGATGTTCGTGCCAAATTTGGTGAGTTTTTGAGCATGTTTAGAGGGTCAAATTAAGGGTTTAAGTGGCATAATAATAAACAAACAAACAAACAAAAGGGGGGCGGTCCCTAATAATTAAATACAATTACACAAACTGACATTTAAGAAAAAGGCATGTATTCATTTTAAAGGCAGTTTGAGTTGAAGACTCTCAGTCATCAGGTCGGGGTTGAGGAGGGTGAATCAAGGGCAACTGAAGACGTTTCACCTTTCATCCAATGAGCTTCTTCACTTCTGACAGGTATTTAACCTCTTTGTGGTCGTTATCAAGGTCACTGACAGAACTTCGTTTGGCTGTTGTAACGACAGTCACTGCAGTCGTCACGAGGCCAAATGTGAATAGTTATTAAATCTCCTGTGAAGGGATGAGAGGACGTTATCGTAGGTGGGGGGGGGGGGATAAGTGGTGACGGAGACCTCCTTTCTCTACTTTGACGTAGACGACCTCCTTCAAACCATCTGTCCTCCTCTTTGGATAAGGAGGACAGATGGTTTGAAACAGGAGTGAAGGAGGTCATCTGTGTCAAAATAGAGAAACTGTTTATTTAAGGTCTGACGTACAGGTGTAGAGAGAACAGCCCACTATGTTTATAATATGTTAATATGTTCTGTTTATTTGTTTCTAATTGATTCATTAAACAGTTTTAGGGTTGTATCTGAGGGCAGATGTCATCATTCCCATTTATAAATTACAGTAGCTTATGTTAACATTCATGAGGCAAAAAATGACTGGAAATGTAGACATTTAATTGATAACTTATGCGCAATAAACAGTGACCTGATTTATTTATAGTTGAAGCAAAGAACTGTAACTGACACAAATCTGTTCTGGTCAGTTTGGCTCAATTTATGTAGATTTGTTATGCAGTTTTGTTACAAGTCATATTTATCGTGGTTTAAATGAGTCAATGAGTGTCTCAATACACTTTACAGCAGTAAACAATGTTAAAACAATCGACAATTATTAAGAGAATCGAGGAGGGATGACACACACACACAAAAGGAGAATAATAATAAAAAAAAAGATAAATTTAAAAGTGGTCCACAGAAAAACACAGAAAAACATCTGAGGTAGCTCATCATGTGAAACATCACATCAACATTATCACATCGCTCAGTGTGGTGAAAGACTATGTCAGTGTTGTTAAGGCGGGTCATATGATCGTAAGAATAAGTATGTTTTGAGTCTAGATTAGATGATTATAAGAGGTAGGGAGTTCAGTAGGAGAACGCAGTAAGATATCCAGCATCATGTGATCGGAGTGCATGAGGGGGAGTATCAGGGGTGATGAGGTCAGGAAGATATGATGGTTTATAAACTAAGAGAAGCACCTTAAAATCAGATCTGGCTTGGATTGGGAGCCAGTGGAGGGAGATTAGGATTGGAGTGATACGGAGAGATCTGGCGGCAGCATTTTGCACAAGTTGTAATTTTTTAATAGTGCAGCTGGATAGACCAGAGAACAGGACGTTACAGTCATCCAGTCTAGTTGTTTACTGCAGATTTATGCAGAGTCGTGTAAAAGATCTGATGTTGACTATAAAAGCGGAAATATTTAGTTAACATGTGACTCCAGAACGACACATCGGAGCGTTTTCTAATCCAGCGTCTCTGTCAGCATTAACGGGTTTACAGGTGAAGGTTTGTTATAATTAACTAGTCACAAAAACCACCTGGTTATGTTTAGGGAAAGATGACGGTTCTTGGTTAAAATGATCACTTTGTTAACTGATCAATTAACAACTATTGTGTTTGTATCAAAGCCTGATGTATCTGATTCCTCCATTGTTGTTCCAGAAAACTATTGAAACACGTCAGTTTGTTAAGAAACGGCTCCAAAGATTAATAACAGCTGAATCAGCTGATAATCAATATGATCGCGACCAGAAAGACTTGATCAATACATCCATATCCATATTAGTTATAGTTATGTAAAGAAAGAGATTCAGCGAGGAGACAAAGTTTCATGCATGTTTTCAATGTTTTGAGAATAATTTTAATTCATTTATTAAAGAGTTTAATGATTATTTATTAGGGCAGATGTTGTTTCCTCTCATCAATAAGTGATTAGTTACTTATTTTAACTCTGATTGGATGAAAATGACAAACATAGACTGTGTAGATGTGATTGACAGGTCGTTCACAGATGATAAACAGAGACCTTATAATAAACTTCATTCCTGTTTGTGTTTAAGACGTTTAATTATCAGTTTGTTATTAGATGATACAAGCTTGTATTTATTGAGCCTTCATATTGTTTTCTACTGTAGATTTATAGACTAACTCCACTTAAAATAACATCTTCTTTCTTCTTGTTCCTTCAGTCGGATGTTTGATGCAGTTTCCATCAGCTGAAGGAGGAACGTTTCTGAGCACTAAATCTGATTTTTAGCAGGATTTGTGACATCACAACTAGTTTGGAGCCGATCGTGATCCAATATGCAACTTACACAAGTGTGATGTGGAGACTTGAAGCCTCCAGAGCAGAAACACTGAAGGAGGAAACATCTGGTGTCCAGCAGGAAAACCATATTTACAGATTCAGACTCTGGATTTTTAATGAGGGAGGAGGGAGAGACGATGTTTTAAGGTTTTTAAAGTTGTGATTAAATCTTATTTGTGGGGGAAAAAAACCATATCAGACACATATTATTGTTCAAAGCAGAGTATTTTTATGTCTTAATGCGCGTCTGAGAGGATCTTTATCTTCAGCTTTCATCAGTGGAAAAATGTTTCTGTTAAACGGACGGATTTGGAACACAAGCTGGTTATTTGCCGACGACTGCTGGAGAGTTTTTCAGCTCTGAAAGCTTTAATACCTGAAACTGTATCACTGCTACACACACACACACACACACGCACACACACACACACACACACACACACACACACACACACACACTCCTGACTGGGTATTAATGTTTACTTCAGTGTTAATCCAAACTAAGCTGGATTTCAGAGGCAGCAGGATTGTTTTCAGTTCAAACTGGGAAACTGTGTCTCTTTCTCTGTGTGTGTGTGTGTGTGTGTGTGTGTGTGTGTTGTCGGGGGGGCAGAAGTCAGGACAGTGAAATCACAGTCACAAGAAAAGAAATGAAGCTAAATTGTGGGATAATTTGAGAAAAGGTTTAACATCTCTCCGTTCTCCCAGGCCCCCTGAACTACACCTGCTGTAAAATATTAACCCCTCCCCCCCAATATCAATTAACCAATCACAGCTCTGAAACTGTAACTAGGCAAAGCATACACGATGAGGTGAAGAACTTTATAATTAATGAAGTTTAATCAACAAAAACAATCATTGTGGAGAAAATCAGTTTGTCGTTTGTAGTTTAATAATCTGCCACCAGATGTTACTAAAGATCCTGAACTGTACGGAGGCTCAATCCTGCCAAGAAAAAATAAAAAAAGATGAAATGTTAAGAAAAATAATAGAACATCTAAATTATAAGAGTGTGTAGTAGTTTTTTAGTCCTTTAATGCTGATTATCTGATAGTTTTGTGTGATATTTAGTTTACAGCAGCAGATACAGAACATAACGCTGCTTTAATATGTATCTGACTCAATAACATACAGCTGTAGTTGTTTTCATTGTTGTTATTATCTGACTTCTGTGTGGTTATTATGCTTTTATTGTTTTTACATTGATATTATGTGTTGTTACACTTTTTATTTATTTTATATTTTTATTCTATTTTATTTTTCTCTCGTTTTTATTTGCATTGTAAAGCACCTTGTTACTCTGGTTCTGAAAGGTGCTTTATAAATAAAGTTTACTTACTAGTTACTAACTTTAACACACCTGATATTTACTATACATGTCACCCAAACACTTTAAACTGTCTGCAGAGGAAAATTAAACTGTAAACTTTGTGGTAAAAATTAATTATTGTCTGTTTTGAGCTCATTTTAGACTTTAGTATTTGTTTTTATGATTATCTCTGCTCTTATTTTAGCCTTCATAACATTAACACCTGTTAATATCAGGCTTTGAGATTTATTGACAAGAAGAAAAATACAGAAAATCACCAGAATTATTCTTTAAATAAAAGATTAAAGGACGAGTTCACAATATTTCCAGTGTGTGTTAAACCAGCAGTCAGGTGTCTATAGTAACAGTGAAAGAGGTTTTCCTCGCTGTAATCATTCCTCCTGTTCATACTGGATATTAAAAGATCCTTCAAATGTGTTTTCAATGGAAGTGATGGAGGATAAAATCCACAGTGTGTCCACACAGTCATTTAAAAGTCTGTGTGAAGCTTCTATTCAGCTTCAGCAGTCTGAGTTAGTCATATCAAGTGGATATCTGACACATTTACAGTCTTTTTAGCATCAAATTCCCTCTTTGTGTTTCCTCGGACAGTGTTTCCCTGTTGAGCTGCAGGTGGAAGTATAGTAACAAAAAGAGGGACTTTGGCACTAAAAAGACTGTAACGTTGAAAGATATCTACTTGATTTGACTCATTTGGACGCTGAAGCTTCATATTAGCTTCAGATAAACTTTGAAATACATTTGGAACTTCATATTAGTTCATAATATTCACTGAAGAAACTTGCATTAGAGCTGGAGACACTCAGGTGAGTCAGTGATGAGACAGACCAGACTGTACAGAACAAAATAGTTTTATTACAGTCCTCCCCATGTGTGTGTGTGTGTGTGTGTGTGTTAGCTTGTAGCTTCACCTCGTAGAAAACAAGAGGAATCATCTGTAGAACATTTACACCAACAAAAAGTAAAGTCATGTCCATAAAAAATAGCTTTTCTTCTTGTTTTTTTTGTTTGTTTTTTGTTTCCAGTAAATACAGGTAGAACATGTAGAACTCAGTCTCAGAAAAATAAAGGCAGGCCCCGCCCCGTTACATCAATAAACTCCTCGGCCAATCACAGCCGCCGAGGAGGGGCGGGGGCCCTCGCGGGATTATGACAGCGACAATAGGCCACGGAAACAACACGTCATCATTAACAATCTTCAGCCATTGGTCAGGCCTCTCACATGTACAGAATATATTCATTTATATGTTCAGACGATATTTAGATTTCATCTTTGTACAGAAAACATCCTGCTGATAGAAAAGCTCTTTACAATTAGAAGAAAACTCTGGACAGGAAACAGCTGCTTCCCAGAGCTTTCTGTCTGATCCCCACACCGCTGCAAAGGATCATGGGACATTTTGAAGATTGTCAGGGCTTTCTGAAAAAACAAACTGATACTGACGGATATCTAAAGTTCGTTTGGATATTAAAAGGATTTGGCTGGTTTGGATCAAAACTAACAATGAACTGATCTACTAACAAGTATTGTGTGTGTATCAGAGCTGATGTATCCGATTCCTCTGTTGTTGTTCCAGAAACTATTAAAAACACGTCAGTGAGTCACACCGCTGCACTGGGTCACATGTTCCTTCATGATGAAGAGTTTGGTCACGTTAGTTTGTTTATAAACGGCTCCAAAGACTAATAACAGCGATCAGGTTTTCAGTCTCTGGACAGTATTTGTGATAGACTGTATAAAATATGGACGTAGTTACCGTGACGTCACCCGTTGGTTTCTGAAGAGCGGTTTTGAAGCTCAAAGCGAGCCACGTGACGCTGCCTAACTCCCGGCCAATCAAAAATGGGCAAAGAGGCGGGCCGAATGGCTGAAACAAGCCACCTAGCGGCTGGCGGACCTGTCACTCAAAGCAGCCATGTCCTTCATTATGCAGAACTTTACGCCTTAATAAAATTTAAACGGGTGAGTTATAAAAAAATTCACCCCCCGTACAGTTGTCATGAAAGAGGAAATTAGCTCCAGAGACCAAAACCGTTGTTTGTACCAGACTGTAAACATGTTTATTTCTGCTGTAAAGTTGATATTTTATGGGGATTGACTCGCTTTTGGAGCCTCAAGTGGTCGTTCAAGGAACTGCAGTTTTTGTCTTCATTTACAGCCGTGGAGGTTGCTGCTGGGGATCCAACAGGAAGTCAGTTCGTCTCTACTGAACAACATCCAGGTTAATTCTTTACAGTCAGAAGATGATTTTTTTGGCTTAACGCACCACTGAGCAACTCTCATAGGAATGAACAGGACGCCATCTTTGAGTCCCGTATCCAGTCCTCCTTAATGCATCCATGGTCCTCATGGACAGGTTTTAGGATTAGACCTCTTCCTCACACAGAACTACTCTCCTGAGACTGAAAACCTGATCACAGTTATTAGTCTTTGGAGCCGTTTCTAAACAAACTAACGTGACCAAACTCTTCATGATGAAGGAACATGTGACCCAGTGCAGCGATGTGACGTGTTTTTAATCATATATATCAGCTGATACACACACAATACTTATTAGTAGATCAGTTCATTGTTGGTTTGGATCCAAACATGAAGAAAAATATAGAAAATCAGCAGAATTGTCCTTTAAATTTTAGTGTTTTTTAGTTTGTTGTTTTTTACAGCGTTGACAGAGTTCAAATAAAAATATACTATATGGCCAAAAGTATGTGGACACCTTGAAGCAACTGATTATTTCAAGAACTTGTCAAATAAATTTAGAACTTTGAATAAAACTGACTTTTGGATTCTCCGCAGTAACAGCAGCCGTGTTGACGTCTGATTGGACAGAAAGCTCCAGATGTCAACAGATGTTTCCCCTCACCGGACTTTTACAAAGATCTACTTTTGTAAACGTCACGATCTCAAACATCAGTAAGTGGTCGGACCGGCAGCAGAAGGGGGCGAAACGCGAGCCGAGATCTGCGACATGAAATCATTTTTTTGGTCTTGCCTGTGCGTGAAACGTGCGAGAAGACTCGCACAGAAGTTTGTGTTTGTTTTTTTGCGGTTTGTGAGTGACAATCATTTATGAAACGAGACGCTGCGGCGCTGGATTAACGAGGATTATTAAGACGACTGTGAAAGATGATGTGCCGGTTTTAAATCTCCGTCGTCACGGCAACTTCCAAACTTCATCTCAGTGTCGATAATTCAGAAAACATGAAAGATTTTAATGTGCTTCTGCTGAATCATGTTTAACTGCAGAAGTTTTTACATTTTACAGGGAAATTTTCATATTTTGTGACTAATAATATTTGTAATTCAGTCGTTTTGTTTCATGGAAAATTTACACATTTTATTATAATAAAAACGGAAACACTGAAGTTTTAGTGTGTGGTATCTGAGCAAAGAGCTGATCAATTATTCAATATTATTGTTTATAAAGTTTCCTCTTGAATTCATATTGTGATGATGTCATCGCAACATTTTATATATTTTTCCATAAAGTTTCTAAAACTAAATTTCTAAATCAATCATTCTGAACAAGAATGATTAATAGAGCTGCAACAATGAGTTGATCAATCGATTATTTGCCAACAATTTTGATGATCGATTGATCGTTTGGTGTCATTTTATAAGAAAAAAACGTCTAAATTCTCTGATTCAGCTTCTTAAATGTGAATATATTCTGTTTTTTTTAGTCTTTATGACAGTAAACTGAATATTTTGGAGTTGTGGACATTTGAGGGACGTCGTCACCGTTTTACAGATCAAACCGCTAATCGATCAATTGAGAAAAGAATCACCAGATTAATCAATCATTAGTTGCAGCTCTAATTATTTAAATGTGTCGTCAGAGACGTTAATGTAACGTTAATATTTCTGGTTATTATCAGATCATTGTGGGAAATGTTTCAAATCAATAATCAGGATTGATTCATGGTGACACATTTAATTGATCAGATAAACCAGATTCATTTATTTCCTATAAAAATACGTTCATACTGATATCATGATCTTTACATGTTACATATATATGTTAATGTATATTAATGGAAAGTATCCTGATCAATACTCTGATCATGTTTTCAGTCATTAATCAGCAGCAACATGTTTGTGCTGTTTAACGTGACACATCATTTTTTACAGCGTACTTCCAGCAACAACTAAAAAAACTGACATTTCGCTCAAAACGGCGCCTCGAGTCGAGTGGCGGCGGGCAGGTTTTATAAAACGGGAGTGTGGACATTACCCAGAATGCAACGCTGTTCAACCTAATGAATATAAAAACATTCTTCATGTTCTGCTGGTGAGAGAAACGTTAGCTTGACGTTAAAAGATGCGGAAACCGTCGTCCGAAGCGCGTAAAGTTAACTGAAGTTCACCGTAAATGGCTTGTTTGTTCATCACACATGCTGAAAGATGCACAGCCACGATTTACTTTTTACTTTTCTTTAATATAAAAACGATGAAGATGCATCTTTCTTCTGCTGCTGCAGCTCTAAAATCTTTAAGGCTTCGTCGCTCTTTAAACTTTATATATATATATATATATGTATATATACACTCAATATAAACCACGTCGTCATCTGATAGAAAAATAGAGTCATGCTGTAAAAGGAGAGAACAGTCGAACACGATGGCTTGGTGCTGCGTTCACGTCACTGCTGAGGGCTGGGAAATCACACCGCCGGGAACTGATCAGAAGCTCAATTCACACTGAAGTTATCTGATTTTATATTAACAATAATTATGATGCTATATTCTAATTAGGCGTCTCCTCTTACACTTTTTAATACATTTAAAGAATAATAACCAGATTCAGGCTCTGATGGTTGGTTAAATACCAGGATTCTCATGTTAATTTAAATGTCAAACATCATAAACTGCAGATTATATCAGCTGTAGATCATTAAAAAATAATTCAAATAAGTGCTGGAAAATGACGTCTCCAAAGATCATCTATTGTCTGACTGACTCATCACTCTGTCGGTCTTTCCGAGCAGCAAACAGACACAATCTTCTCTAACTTTTGTGTCCCTCTAATGTTTATGTTTTGTCATGTTTAAAACCATTTTAAACAGTTTTCCAGAGAGCTGAAACTCACTATAAAGCTCCGTAAAGCCGAGGAAAGCTGCAGAGTCTCTGATAATTCATTTAAACATTATTATAAAAATATCTAACAGCTGTTTTTAAGTGTCAGTTTCATAAAATTTGAGGAGAAAAAAAAGAGATTTTGACCAACGTGGTGAGAAAAATAATCAGACCTGCTTCAGTTTAACTGAATAAAAGCTTCAGTCAGTTCCTGATGGTCCAGCTGTGTGTGTGTGTGTGTGTGTGTGTGTGTGTGTGTGTGTGTCAGCAGCCGTCGTCGTCACACACACACAGAGCATAGAAACACGTTAACAGCGTCATCACAGGGAGCTTCAGCTGCTCCGACAGCGACATCAGCAACGACATTAAACCTGCAGGTCAGCAAAAAACAGTCGGGGTGTCAGGTTACCGTGGCAACCACAGAGCTCTGCTAGCATCACAAACAACAACAACAACAACAACAACAATAACAATAATAACAACAGTCTCTTTACAGAACCGTAACATGTCAGTTTGTGTCCTCGGACGCTCTGACGGCTCAGCCTCACTTTGGATTTGTTGCAAAATACAAAAACAAAACAAAACAAAACAAATAAACAGAAACTTGGTGGTTTGTAGAAAACTGCATCTGTTGTTGGGTTTTTTATCATTTCTGCAGTTTCTGATGTTGCCACAAGTCGCCTTCACAGTAGTAACTTTTGTGCAGTTTTTCTGAAATGTTTCATCGTCAGCAGGAGAAAAAAACTGCAAAACAGAAAATTACAAAACGATTCTGGGAGAAAAAAAACAAACAAACAAAAACAAACAAAAACAAACCAAACCAGGAGCAGCAACAGTTGAGTCGTACTGGTTCCCAGTCAGACCACTAACAAACCTGCTGCTGGTTTAAAGGAAAAGCTGCTCAAAACAAATATTGATCTCATTTATGTTTCTTCTCTTATCGAGTTAATTGATCAATAAAATCTATTCATGACGTTAATTTTAAAGCTTCCTTTACTTTTAATGCCTGAAACCGTTGAACAGGAAGATAAATCTGAAAGATGCAGGTTTGTAAAACAACCGTTTAAGAACCTCGAAACAAAGACGCAGCTGCAATAATCAGTCAATCAGCAGATCAATAGAAATGGATCGCCTGTTTTTGATCAAATAATCGTTTTTAAGAAGAAAAAAATAGTTTTGTGATGATGTCATCGCCTCATTTTATAATTTTTCCATAAAATTTCTAAAACTAAATTTCTAAATAAATCTGAACAAGAATTATTTATAAAGCTGCAACAATCAGTTGATTGATCGATTATTCGCCGACAATTCTGATGATCGATTGATCGTTTGGTGTCTAAATTCTCTGATTCCAGATTCTTAAATGTGAATATTTCTGGTTTCTTTCGTCTCTGTGACTGAAGATCTTTGTGGACAAAACAAAACATTTGAAGACGTCATGTTGGACTTTGAGAAACACTGATCGACATCTTTCACTATTTTCTGACATTTTATGGACCAAACAACTAATCGATTAATCAATAATGAATATAAGTGTATTATAACTGATAGTTGCAGCCATAAATCAAACGATCGTTTAAGTTGTTTTTTACACAAAAATTCAGCAGCTTTCAAAATGTCCAAAATGTTCAACATGTTGTGGTTTTAATCCTCTTCTATGATAATAAACTGATTATTTTGGGGTTTTGGACTGTTGGTTGTTTGGATCAGTGGTGGAAAGTAACTGAGTATCTACTCCACTACATTTATTTAACAGCTTTAGTTACTTTCCAGATTTTTATTACAATAAAACCATGTGATCTGTTTATATCTCCACACTGAAGAACGACAGCATTAAAACTCTCTAACGTTTATCTATAAACACCTGTTATAATAATATAACAGCCGGTCTGCATAACCAGTACTGTTACTTTAATATTTGAAGTACATTTTTGCTGATAATACTTCAATAACATTTTGACTTCATGACTTTTCCTTGTAAAGGAGTATTTGTAGATGACAGTGTTTCTACTTGTATTAAATAAAGGATCTGGATGTTTCTGGGTAGAAATGACCACTAACAGAGGAAACTATTGTGAGATTAATGGATAATAAAAACAACGGTTCAGGTCGCCGTCGCCTCTCAGTTTGAGTCCCGGCAGGAAGGATTCAAATCTAACAACAGATGATTAGTCGAGAGGAAACTTGTGGCAACATCACCGCAGACCGACAGCACGACGACAGCGACGACAACGATGAGGCTTTCAGGAACCAATCAGAGAACAGATCCCTCCAGCCAGAGGTGCTCCATCAAAAAACACACATCTGGAATGAATTCAGATATCTATGAAACCAGTTACTTGTCAAATACAACAAACTATTTCTTTCAACATTTTTGTTGTTTTTTTTTTAAAGCCAAAAGGAATGTGACCACGTCCTCCATAAAACCTTGAAAAACACCAAAAACACCGTCTGTTAAAGTTTAAACTCGTCACTTTCTTCTACTTCAAAGACTCTTTTAGAAAATATACAATCTGTAACACGTCGATGCTTTTATAGAGAAATAACTTGGCTGAGTAAAAGCTCCCGACCAGGGCTAAAAATCTGCATCATCATCATCATCATCATCATCCCTCCTGTGATTAGTCAGTTCAAAATGATGCTGAGGAGTTCAGTCAATAACAGGCCATGCATATAACTGGAGAAAGGCGCGGCCTTTTAAAAAGCGGCCAATAAGAGCGAAGCAAAAAAAAAAAAACTCCCTAAATGGCTCTAAAAGTCATTTCTGAAGGAGTTTTTTTTTTTAAATCCAGCAGATGTGAGTTTACAAAATGACAAACAAGAGAAAGTCATCGGGGGAGTGCTGCAATCAACACACACGCCCGTTAACGGTCGAGGAGCCGCGGCAACGACCGCCGTCCGTAAAAACAGTCAAGAAACATCTGAAGAGGAAGGAGCAGGAACTGAAATAAATAAACACTTTCTTTAAAAAAAAAAAAAAAAAAGATCCAACGAGAAACATTTGAGATTAAATCAGCGGTTTCCCCGTCGAACGTCCTCATGAATATTTAATGAGCAGGAGGCGGAGCTGCAGCGATTCATGAAGATTAAAATGTTCTTTTCAGGAAACATGTCGCGTCCTTCAGGTCCTCAGACAATCAGATGATCGATTAGAAAATTAAAAGTTCTGATATTAAATGTTTATTATTTCCTCATTTCTCCAGTAAAAACACACGATTTGGTTCCAGTTTGCTGCTTTTTCTCTGTTCGGTCTCCCTGTAAACTGAATCTCTTTGTGTTGTTTTTTTTCAAACCCGACTGTAATCAGACAACTACAAAGATATTTGTTGTCGTTTTTCACAGTTTACACACCGACATTTACATCAAACAATCGTTGTTGGTTTCAGCCCTCAGTAGCAGAAGAAAAAAACGTTTTTCGCTGTCGGCTTCTCGTGATGCGTTCAAGTCAAGAGAATCTGTCCGGTTTTATAGCCAACTGGCG
This sequence comes from Thunnus albacares, assembly GCF_914725855.1. Taxonomy (NCBI): domain Eukaryota; kingdom Metazoa; phylum Chordata; class Actinopteri; order Scombriformes; family Scombridae; genus Thunnus; species Thunnus albacares. The sequence goes on along the minus strand of NC_058110.1, from coordinate 33,575,754 downwards.
CCAAAACCTCATCGTAGCAACAACAACAGAGAGAGCAGCTCTCCGCAAAATATTCTGTCAGTGTATCAGCGAAGGTGATCGACATCTCCGACATTCACCAAACTGTGATTCCTGTCTGGTTTTTTTGGACGATGATGATTCTCCACCAGTGAAAGGCTCCCGTAAAAAACCCCTCAGATTTCCCAGTCTTACCAGTCAGGCCACGGCGGTGCCCCCCCCCCAAAAAAACTATGTGGTTCCTGGTTTGAGTGGAGAGTTTGAGAGTCAGTGCAGGCAGGTCCAGTTCTCTTTCCAGCCCTCCCCCAAGGAGGAGGTGAGTGAAGGGGGACCGTCAGGCGAGGCTGTGTCCAGTGGAGGAGCTGTGCGAGGCGGGTAAGGGAGCTCAGGGTTTCTGGGGGCCGGGGGACAGGACCACCGGGGTGGAGAGACCGTCAACGCTCAGGGCCGGGATGTGGATCTGATTACTGCCGTTAGTGGGGAACTAAAGAGAGACAAGAGAGAGAAGGAGTTAAGTTAAGTTTATTTATAAAGCACCTTTCACAAACACCAAGTGCTTCACAGTCAAAGAAATAAAATCAAACGCATCAAAATAAATAAAACAAAAGACACCAGATAGAAATATACAAGGAGAGAGCAGATCAAATAGACTAATTAAGAGACAGAATAGCACAAACTATCCAAACGCCTGTCTAAACAGGCTGCTTTTAGCTGCTTTTAGAGGCTCTAATGTTCCAAAGCTTAGCGGTTGCCGACTGGAAAGCATGATCACCCCGGTCTTAAAATGTGTACGAAGCACACTTAGAAAGTCCTGGGTGGAGGATCTAAGAGCTCGGCTGGTGGTGTAGGGGTGCAGAAGGTCCGTAATGTGGAGCCATGTAGGGCTCTATGAGTGAGCACCAACATTTTAAAATGAATTCTAAAATTGACTGGAAGCCAGTGCAGTGAGGTTAAAATAGGAGTCGTATGTGACCATCTAGCGTCTTAACGTGTGCTTCAAAACTCATTGATCGGTCAAAAATTACACCAAGATTACGCAAGGAAGGCTGAGAAGATGAGGATACGGTACCGAGGTTCTGTCTGATTGGTGACTGAAGATTATCAGGGCCAAAGATCAGGACTTCAGTTTTATCTGCAGAAAATTATTTGCCGTCCAATTCTTAATTGCATTTAAACAGCTGTTAAGTTTAGAGGATGTCATCAGCGTAGAGATGGTAGGAGATGTTCTTGAAACTGCTGATGATTTGTCCCAGTGGCAGCATGTATATGGAGAATAAAATGGGTCCCAGGATTGATCCCTGAGGGACACCACATGACACAAATTCACCTACAGAGACTGACAAGGATCTATCTGTGAGATACGAGGAGAACCGCTCCAACACAGTCCCAGAGATGCCCACCAGGTGATTTATCCTGTGGATCAGAAAGTGGTGGTCCGAAGTATCGAACGCTGCGCTGAGGTCCAATAAAACTAAAACAGAACAATCTCCAGCAGCTGCAGCCATTAAAATGTAAAGTGAGAACTAATGTTTCAGTTTTGGGAGTCAAACTATGGAAGGGTCTTAAAATGTAAAATAAAGGATTATGATGTAAAATTATAAAGATGTAAAATAATTAGGATTACAAGTTAGAGTCATTTTTTTTTCTTTATTTCATACTGCTGATATTCTGGGTTATCTAGTGGATTGTGGGTTTCAGCTTGTTCCTTTTTCAGTCATTGATTGTGTGAAATGAATCGGTATAAACATGTATGATGATGTTTTTGTCAGTTGCATACCCACACAAATTGTTGTTTTGTTCCTTATTTTATGTATGATCGAAATAAACCATTCAGTCATTCATTCATTCAGTCATTCATTCATATATAAAATATTTTCTTTCATTAATTTTTTGCACCGCAGCAGTTTCCTTTTCTCACGTTTTTCTTCCAGCCTCGTGATGCCGTATATCAATTTTTCCTTCAAGGACAAGTTCTCAGTTTTTCATGTGTGTCTTAAACCAACAGTCAGGAGCCCAAATGAACATTGAAACCTGCTTTTCTTGCTGTAATCATTCCTCCTGTTCATACTGAAGAAGGAGATCCCTTCATAATTGATAAAAAATCTGTACATTGTGTATCATGTATGGTTATATATATATATATATATATATATATATATATATATATTAGACTGCAGGGTCCCGAGGGTAACAGCAGGACAAAGTCATATGGATATCATGTGGAAGGCAGAGCTCTGTAAAGCTTTGTCTGGGTCTGGTAGGAGTCTGTAAACAAGACTCTGTGGACTCTCCGTGTCTGTAACATGTGTTCTGTTTGAATTAAAGAGACGCTTGACTTCAACCAACCTCAGCCTATTGATAATTTATCTATCAGTTTGGTCCTTTGAGCCGGATTCCTGGATGTGCTTCTCGGCCCTCTCTCCCAGCCGGAGCGGAGTAAAGTGCACGACAGAGGTTACAAAATCCTTTTCCTGTTACGTTCAGAGATAAAGGCGCTCATGGATTCCTTTGTGAGGTGAGAAGTTCGTCTTTCATCAACATTGAGTTGTGTAAAAGGCCTGAATTTGTAAGCCCAACATTAAGCTATGTGGGAGAGAGTTTAGTGGTGATTTTGAACGGCTGTATCAGACTGACAACCGTTGGGAGAGTGAAGGGAGGATAGGTGTGTCTACCGAGGTTAAAAGTGTGAGAAATAAGAAACTAAACAGAAAAAAGGGGGGGGGGGGGGGAGTCTGGGATGTGAGGGTTTTGTTGTATATGATAGTTATTAACAGTGTCTCAGTGAAATGAAAACTTACAATGTTAGTGATGGAGGACAAAATCCACAGTCCTCCTTCTGTGCAAAAATGTATTTAAAAGTTTATCTGAAGCTAATATGAAGCTTCAGCGTCCAAATGAGTCAAATCAAGTAGATATCTTTCAACGTTACAGTCTTTTTAGTGCCAAAGTTCCTCTTTTTGTTACTATACTGGATGTGTATATCTTTGTAGATGCCCCATTGGTTGATAATGTGTCTGGATGTACATGATTGGTTGTCTTTTATAATTATTTACGACTCTATTTAATGTTCTATGATGACCCTGATGAAGGCAACAAGCTGAAGAGCGTTGGACTAACAATAAAGTTGTTCTATATACTACTAAGTGTTGCTGGAGTTTTGACCTCTTTAGATTTATTAGAAGCAGGTGAAGTTGTGCCAGAAACTCTCGACTCTGCTTCTAAATGCTCGACCGATTTTTGTTAAATTGAGGAGGAACAGCTGAGTAACGAGCATCAAGAGAAGGTAAAAGACGTGACGGAGTAACACGGCTGGAGATACAGGGAGGAGCAGATCCATTTAAAGCTAATGCAGAGACATCAGTACTGGTTTATAGGACGTATCTTCTTATATCTTGTGAGGAAACTGGCAGCCAACTGGAGACCTTTTGTTTCTGTCTTCAGAGGGCCAGAAAAGACCAGAGAGATTTTATATACATCAGGAGATTTGCGAAACATCAGGAAAATATTAAAACCCTTTAATCCTCTGCTTTTATATCACACACACACAGATAAAGAGTTAAGTGAAGCTGAGTCTCTTTATGTTCATCATGTTTCTGTATAATCTGCTCTGAGTGTTTTTTTTCTGTCTCCATAAAAGCTGTTTTGTATTTTTCTATATTTATTGTGTCTTTACTGACTTTACATCTGACAACCAGAAATCAATTTTCAATCAGATACACGGATACAAATTTATGGAACTACTTTCCTCATCAAGGTTAAAATTTATTTGTCTTTAAAAAGGTCCTTTAGAGCATATTTTAAAAAAAGGCTTTAATTTTGGTTTTATAATCCTAATTGGTGTTTTGTTGTTTTTTTTAATAGTTTGACTTTGCTTTTCTTTTATATTTATGTATGAATTTTATTTATTGTGAATATTATTTAAATAGAGGTTTTTTTTCTTGTTGTTTGTGTGTATTTGTTTGATTTTAACCCGCACAAATAAATAAACTGATGTGAAAATGAACTGAACTCTGACGTTAAAGTAAAACATTGTGACTAAACCAGGATTCTGGATCAATCAGTGACTTTATTATTAATAATTACTATGATTATTTGATGGTTTCTTTATCTGAGGCTTAATAAGTCTCATCAGAATCAAACTGAATTGAAATAAAACATAGTTGAATAGTTGTTGATTCAGGGTTTCAACATGATCAACAGCTTCAGTAAACAAACATGTTTTCATTTCCTGCAGTTTCCAGTTTCACCAGAAGGAGGCGACACAGAACCACAAAACCCAAACACATCAAACCATCACACATGTTCAACCAACAGCTGCAACTATGAGTCGCTTAATCAATCAGTTGTCAACTATTAAATGAATCACCAACTATTTTGATAATCGATTAATTATTTTGAGTCATTTTTTAAGAAAAAAAAAATCCAAATTCTCTGATTCCAGCTTCTTAAATGTGAATATTTTCTGGTTTCTTTAGTCTTTTATGACAATAAACTGAACATCTTTATTCATAGAATGAAGCTGCTTTCAGACAGCGAGCGGTTGTAGCTGCCCCCGGCAACAGTGGTGTTCTGTATTCTGATTGGACGGCAGCGGGGGGGTGCACCTCCACGTCTGCATCAGATCCCACTAACGACCTGCTGCTGCCATCATCTACTGTACCGTCATCAAACAGCCGGTGTGTTTGGCTCCTCGACGTCTCGTTAACACACTGAAGAACATCACGTACACCTTTTTTTTCTCTTTTTTAACATAACATTAAATGTAGTTTTTCAAGCAGCACAAATTAAGTTCCATTTGGCAAAAATCTCAGAGTGTTTTCAGTGTTTGAAATGACAGATGGAGTAAAAACTGTGAGCCAGAAAACTGCAGAGACACCAGCTCTGTGTGTGTGTGTGTGTGTGTGTGTGTGTGTGTGTGTGTGTGTGTGTGTGTGTGTAGGACATGGATCAGGTACAGGTACATGCGGTGCACAGTGTGTGTGTGTGTGTGTTGTAGAGGAGCTCTGATTAGTTTAATAAATATTCTGGATTCAGAGTCACATTAAAACACAAAAAAAATCAACTTTTCTTTTTTTTGAACATTTTGCTGATAATCTTGCAGATTGATTCCCGGCCGGTCGTCTTTCTGCTTCTGCTGCGACAGACAGACTGCAGAGGACACACCTCCCACCAACCTGAGTCAGCTTAACACCTTAACAACACCTGCTGCTGCTGAATAACAGTCAGTATGTGAGCAGAGACGTGGAGATGATTTATATAAACCTACTAAGAAACGAATCAGTGCGTCTTACATGATAAAATACACAGTAACATTATCCACTTCTATGTGATTATAAGTGTTGAGTAAGATCAAGTTTACAGTCTGTTCATCAGGACTAATTTGGAACACGGCAGGTGGCTGGAGGTGCTGCAGCTCATCTGACAGCTGTGATGATACATCAGATATAAAACGCTGAGAACCGCTGAGAGTTTTGGGGAATCCCAGAATATAAAGTAAAGTCCCCTTCAAAGCCACAACCTCTCAGGTGAATCATTTTCATTTTAACATATCAAGAGGAGTCTCAGTTCTCCTCCATGTTGGGCTTTTTGTGTCTGTGTTTTCCTCTTATATGAAATCGGAAATATATTCAGTAATGATTATCATGAAGTCTTGTTCACACATTCACTTTCCCCTCAGGATGAACTGTAATTACTCATCTATCTACATCATCAGATGAGAATTTTAATTTGTGCATTTACTTTTTTGTCCTTTGTGTTTAGTGCTGATTAGCAAATGTTAGCATGCTAACACGCTAAACTAAGATGGTGAAGCATTACTAAATATCAGGATGTTAGCATGTTGAGTTACATGACTGTAGGGTCTTCCACACTACAAACTAATTCTATTCAGTATGAACTACACGCTACTCGTCACGGTCATAGACTGTATAAAAATATGGACGTAGTTACCGTGACGTCACTCGTTGGGTTCTGAAGAGCGGTTTTGAAGCTCAAAGTGAGCCGCTCCGACCGTCGCCATCTTGGCAGTGCTTGACGCTGCCTAACTCCCAGCCAATCAAAAATGGGCAAAGAGGCGGGCCGAACGGCTGAAACAAGCCACCTAGCGGCTGGCGGACCTGTCACTCAAAGCGGCCATGTCCTTCATTATGCAGAACTTTACAGCTTAATAAAACTTAAACGAGCGAGTTATAAAAAAATTCACCCCCGTCCAGTTGTCATGAAAGGAGAAATTAGCTACAGAGACCAAAACCGTTGTTTGTACCAGGCTGTAAACATGTTTATTTCTGCTGTAAAGTTGGGCATTTTAACATGGAGGTCTATGGGGGTTGACTCGCTTTTGGAGCCTCAAGTGGCACTTCCGCATTGGCTTCATTTTACAGCCCCAGAGTTTGCCGCTTGGTCACGGTATGCGGTTTTTGCACCAAGTATACAACAAATGAAGTCGACTACACGTCTCATACTAAATGGAAAACAACACAAAACCTCCTGTGATGGATCTCATATCATCTGCGACTTCAGACAACCAGCCACCGCCTTGTATTCTGACGATTATTCCAGATGTTTAGGGTTCAGAATTAGTAAAAATCTCCATCAGGGGTGGCGATCGTTTACGCAGACTTCTCCAAAGGGAAACTTTTTGGATTTTCAAACTTGATGCAATGCTATATCCTGGTTTAAATGAGGAGATTGATTACACGCCTTTTCTATAAATGTAGAATATTATCCAACAATTTTCAAACCCAGAGAAATCTGTCATTTAATCAAAGTAACGGACCGTTTCATTTGGTCGCATGTCAATGACGTCATACCTCCTCTACCAAAGAGTAAACACGCACCAGATGCATACGGCGGCGCTGTGTTTGTCCGCTACAATGGCGTCTACCAAAGAGTAACTTACACACATACAAGATAATACATTGGCGTTGTGGTTGTTCCACACAAACTGTTATAAATGGACTTTTATTCAGTTTTAAGACACATTTTCATGATAAATTTAGGTGGCTTTTAACTATATCTTTTAGCCGGAAGATTTTAGTCATTGGACGTCTGGATCTTAAGTTATCAGAGAAATAAACTGGACAAACGTTAGCAGCAGCTCGGCTAACAGCCCCTCCAGGAAGTCCGGTGGTTGCCGAACATCGTCGGAGAAACACTGATTTTTTAGGTAAAACAGCTTAAATTAGTATTTTAACGATTTTAATCTGTGTGTACGTTTGTTTTTGGAGAGGAGGAGACCTCTGCGGGTAACTCGGCTCCCGGGAGAAACCGACCGACCGTTATAGTAGAAATAAACCGAACAAGTGTTAGCAGCAGCTCGGCTAACGGCCCATAACGGACGTCCGGTCGTCGCCGTACATCGTCGGAGAAACACTGATTTTTTTTTTTAGGTGAATCAGTTTTATTCAGTGTTTTTACCTGTAATCTCCGGTTCCGTTTGTTCTGGAGAGGAGGAGACCTCTGCAGGTAAAAACATCCTGAATGATGAACACTGGAGTAATCCTATCCCGGTCAAGCTGGTTATTTAACGAGGAAGACAACAACTCCCATGATCCCTTGCTACTTCACACCGTCATCACACTCCGTCTTTTGTTATTGTTTTGATTGAGACCCCTAGCGGCTGAAATTACATATTGTACGTTTAATCGCAGAGTTTTTCCATTCCTGCTCCAGTTTGTTTTTGTCCTTCTATGTGATGACCCTTATCTTCAAGAGCATTTTTCTTGAGTTTTATATGATCCAGACAGTCCTCGAGCACACCACTACCTCTTTTTCACAAGTTTTTATTCCAGATGTTTCTCGTCTATTTTTCCTCTTTTGATGTAATTCCAGCAGCATCAATGTACACTATGAGACGTGTAACGCTGCCCTCCACATGTGCAGGTTTACCCTCGCTGTGCGTTGATTTGTAGAACAATAATGTTAAACCACAGTGTCCATTTAAACTGAAATCAGGCTGGTCTGGTTTGAGTATATTGAATTTTGCCTCTTTTCCAGAGTCAAAACCTGCTTATAATAAATGTTTGGAGGAGAGTCTTCGTCTGTAGTATCCAAACTGATGATGACGCTAGAATAGAAGGATCACTGAGGTCATTTGGATTCATCCTCAACATATCTGTACCAAACTTTATGATAATTCATCCAGCAGCTGTCTGTCTGTCTCACAGACTGACATCTACAGAGCTGCTCTTCTAAAAACCTGACAGTTGCACCGCTGTGATAATAATATGTGTGGTTCTAATTTCAACTGCAAAATGTGTTGCACAAAAAAAATCTACATATTGCAGCAATGTGTGATGATGAAGAGCTGAACACGTTTGTGCTTTTGATGTGGTTTCAGTTCACAAAGCTGCACACACAAACCGGTCAAAGATGTTTGTGGTTGTGAGTAACGGTGGGAAACCTGTAAACAAGTCACAGGTGACATTTTTTTTCTTTTTTCAAGGAGATTTGAAAACATTTGATATTTTGTTCCAAACCTGCAGTCACACGCTGAGATCCAACAGGTTAATTATACACTTTAACTCCTATAATTTAAAACCTTCATTTATATTCTGCTGTTTTATATTTGATTACATTTTAGTAAAAAGGCTCCCTGTTTTCTGCTCCTGTTTAGTATAATGTTAAGGTTAAAACAGTCCTATCATACTCAACGCTCTGCTTAAAACAATACAGTTATCTATCACCTCGACTTTTTTTCTTTTATCACTATCTTAAATGACATTTCCAGTGAAGGTATCTCATATTAAAATCTCTTAAGCATAACGCCTCCCTTTCCTGTTTTCACTGAGAAAACTCAGCAGGGTGAGTTGAGTTTCACTGACAGCAGCTTCAATGGTAAATGGGCTGCATTTATATAAAGCCTTTTTCTAGTCTAACGACCACTCGGAGTGCTTTATAACACACGCCAGCATTTACACACACACACACACACACACACACACACTCAAACACTGATGGCAGAGGCCACCGTGCGAGGTGCCAACCTGCTCATCAGGAGCGATACAACGCTTTACAGTGTTTCTAATACTCATTCACCCATTGCTTCCTGTCTGTTAAAGAACTGACTTTAAGATATTGCTGTTGGTTTATAAAGCAGTGAATGGTTTGGGGGCCAAAATACATTTCTGATCTGCTGCCTCCTCTCAGGAGGTCTGGATCAGGTCTGGATCAGGTCTGCTTTCTGTCCCCAGAGTCAAAACTAAACATGGAGAAGCAGCGTTCAGTTTTTATGCTCCACATATCTGGAACAAACTCCCAGAAAACTGCAGGTCAGCTGCGACTCTCAGTTCTTTTAAATCGCAGCTGAAGACTTTCCTGTTTGCCTTTCATTAAACCACATTGAGGGTTAATATCTTACACTGCACTGTTACTTTTCTTCTCTTGTTTTATCTGTCTTATTCCCTTTTAGCTTCCTTTTATTTCTAAATGTAACACTTTCTAATTGTTTTTATATGTCTTTTTACTTGTGTTGCTTTTATATTCTGATTTAATACCTTTTGTGCTCTATGTAAACCACTTTAAATGTGCCATACAAATAAACTTGCCTTGCCACTAACACACACACTTTGGAGCAGTTTGGGGTTCAGTATCTTTCACGAGGACACTTCAACGTGCTGACTGGAGGAGCCGGGGATCGAACCACCGACCTTCCCGATAAGTGAACAACCACACAGCAACTGAAAAACTAAACTTCCTTCAGAGTTTCTGCAGATAAATTTAAGTTAAATTAACACCACATGCTGTTGTTGGAACGCGTTTCACAATCATAGCGGTCAAAATATGAAAGTATGACGGTAAACCAGCAGGGACGATACGACCTAGAATAATTTTTATCAGACTTCCCGGCAGTTTATAACAGTAATTGGACCCAGATAAGCAGCAGAAAAATGCTAAACTCTCTTCTTTCCCACAATGACTGGATGCTGCTGGAGCTGCAGCAGCGACAGTGTTTGCTGCAGGTCTGATGCTGCTGACTGAAACTCTAAACAACTTCCTGCAGCACCTTCTCACCTACAGTCTATAGATGTAAAACGTCTCCCGACGGTCGACAAATGCACACAAAATAATCTTATAACTAATCTTTGGACAGGTCTTTATAAAGGGACCGGTCTTTATTTGTTACTGCCAGTTACAGTATCTGGATTTAGACGGTTATGATAACCATTACACGCAGCGGGCTCGGTGTATTACCTGGAAGGAGAGCTTGGCGGGGGAGCGGGGAGCGATGGGACTGAGCGTGCTCCAGAAGTGGATGGTGGAGGGAAGAGGACTGGGAGTCAGCAGGACCGGAGTCTGGACGGAGAGAAAGAGAGTTTCATATCAGATGAAAAAACAACGAAAAAAGTCAGAGAACAAACACAACGTTTCAACACAACAACAACAAGCGTCTTCTTCGAGGGCGTTTACCAGAGCGTGGGAGGTGATGACGGTCGGCGTGAGCGTGTTGGTCGCTGATCCGGGAGCCAATAAACTGTTAACAGCTGCGTTAACCTGCAGAGGAAAACAGAGGATGTGATGTCACAGGCTTCACAGCTGGAGCCCAGTAAGGCGCTGCCAGGGTCGAGGGTTCGATTACCAACCGCATCAGTTCATTTTATATTCAAGAAAAATTAAAAATAATTGATTGATGTTGTTGAGAGTGCAGGCTGCGGACCTTATCCAGGGAGAGGCCGGGAGGGAGGGAGGGGGAGGAGGGCAGCTCCAGGCCCCGCGGCTTCTTTGGTTTGGGAGGAACGGCGTCTGAGGTCGAGGTCACCGCTGAGGATGATGTCACAGGAGGGACGGAGGTATCTGAGAGAGAGAGAGAGAGAGAGAGAGAGAGAGAGAGAGAGAGAAAAACTGAGAAAAGAACTAATGTGAACACAGAGACTGACGCTCCCACGCTGCTCAAATACAACAAAGTGAGACAACAAGTCCTCCCAAATTCTGCAAAAACATCTTCTTCAGATCAAAATCCTTCTGATTCGTTTATTCTCAGAAACAGAATAATTTATAACTGCCAGTAAAGCAGAAAATTAATCACCAACTATTCTGAGTCTTTTGTTTTTTAGAAAAAACGCCCAAATTCTTTGATTCCAGCTTCTAAATGTGAATATTTTCTGGTTTCTTTCGTCCTCTATGACAGTAAACTGAATGTTTTTGGGTTATGGACAAAACAAAACACTTAATATTGTAAAACAAGGCTTGTTCTAACCATTTTCTGATATATTATAAACCAAACTAGTAATAAATGAATCAATACAGATTATTGGATAATAAAAACAATCATTAGTTGCAGCCATTAACTGCCAGTCATAAAAAACACACCAACAACTGAATGAAACTGCATGCAAACAGACTCATGAATGTTAAAAGTGACTTCCTGCTGCTCGCTGTATGAAACAAAGCTGATAAATCATCTGGGTGAACGTAGCTGCTCATATTAGTTTATCACACATATATCAGCACCAGCGTATCTGTGGTCTGATCAGTACCAGTAAATGCCAGTAAAGAAATGTCAAAGATAAGTTTGAGGTCATTTGTCCTCCAGAGAGTGTTGACAAGTTTCTTTTTACACTATAAAATATCTCAAACACTGCAGTTTGTATTTTGTCTTTATGTTAAAAAAAAGATTTATTGGACTCTGAAATTTGGTCACAGGCATCTGCCTTAAAACTCCAGTAGAGGCTGGGCTGCAGAGAGGACTGACGTCAGCTGGGGAGTGTTGTTGTTGATATCTGAAACACCCTAACAACCGCCCAGAACTAAAGGACGGGCTCATAATTCGTCAAGTGTGTCTGGAGCCCGAATGAACAGTGAAACATGTTTTTCTTGCTGTAATCGTCCCTCCTAAAACCCACCGCAGCAGCCATTTAATAGCTCCTTTATAACTGTCTGTACACACACAATAGCAACTCCTTATCTGCTCCCATAGCAAACACCTACTGACACCGACAACAACCACCTTGAAATGCCCTCAGATATCTCCCCGGTTACTGCTTAGCGACAGCAGACCTGCCAACCCTGGACGAATTTTTTGAGTACCACTTCCCCGACCTGGATGCAAATCACTGCTGTTCACACAATGAATTATTGTACATAATTTGCAAACATACACATAACATGTGTACACATGCAGCAAACTGACAACAATGTGAAGGATGCCTGTAACAGATCGTTTACAAAAATATGTGCAGATGCCAAAACTGTTAGTTGGTCATTTATGCCTGTTTGTCCATTTGTCTTTCACCTGCCTAAACACAGATAGTAATAATAATAATAATAATAATAATAATAATAATAATAATAATAATAATTCACTGTATTTGTATAGCACCTTTCATACAAAATGCAACTCAAAGTGCTTCACTTTTAAAATAAATAAATAAATAAAACTAATACATATACATACATACACACACACACATATATATACACATACATATAGATAGATAAACAAATAAATAATTGAGAACATTAACAGGAAGAATAAAAGGAGGCAAACAGGAAAAATGAATGAATCTTAAGTAAAAGACAATCATTCATCAATAAGAATACAAATGCCTTAAAACGGATTAAAATGTTTGAGTATATGATATGGTGTAAAAGTCATATAATATAAAAGTCATCTTCATGTCATATCATGAAGAAAGGCTCGGTTAAAAAGATATGTTTTTAAGCATCGTTTAAATCCTCCTGCTGAGGATGATCTAAGGGCTCGTGAGGGAGCATAAGGAATAAGGGAGTCTCTGATGTAGCTCGGCCCTGACCCAGTGAGAGCTTTAAAAACGAGTAACAGGACTTTGAAGTCGATGTAACGGGACGGAGTGAACTCAGCAGCCACACATTTCCCTGTTTTGCGTCTTCAGGTTATGCTAACCCATTGTTGCTAACTTTAGAGCTAACCCCCTTCACTACTCCAGCACTTAAGGAAACAACAGACTTTTTTTTAGCATTTATTAACTAGCACACCATAGTCTGCACTGTATATTTACTGCCAGACTGACAACTTACTACTAACCTTTTCCTCTGCCCCGCTCGCATCCACCGTCACTTCTCTGCCGCTCACTGTTTCCCGCTCGCTACGCAAACATACTACGCAATTACGTATTCCTTAACGGAGTTACGCTACCAATGGTTTCCAAGGCAACGACACAGAGGTTGACTCGCGTACCAGAGCAGCGCTGCACAGAGACTCCCAAACACTATTGATTCCTGAATGAATGGATATCTGACGTTATTTTTGGCATTAAAAATATTTTTTGGGCCTGGCGGGAGTTCTTATTGTTATACTTACAGGAGAAACACAGATTCAGTAAACGCTCAATAAACGTTGAGTACAGTTAAACCCAGCAGTCTCCGTTAGGTTGGGCGAGTTCAAAGTTGTGAAAACAAGGGGGGTGTATTCAAAACACCCCCCTTGTTTTCACAACTTTGAACTGAGGTAATTTGTTAGTCTGTCCCTCCCGCCGCAGGAAATAATGGATTAATCCTGGAAAGCTGTTGAGGTAGCACTTTTCTTCTTATGAAAGTAACACGGAGATTATTCGACCAATGAGAATTTGGTCGGATGAGAGCATATCGACCAACTAATCGACCAGTCGACTGGGAGACTACAGCCCTAAAAAAGTGCATTGCAATAGTCTAATCTACTTGAAATAAAAAAAGCATGAATTAGTTTTTCAGCACCTTGTTGAGTCAGGAATGGTTGAACCATGGCAATATTTCTGAGATAAAAGAATGCTGTTTTAGTCACTTTGTTTATATGGGATTTGAAGCTTGAGACAGAATCTAAAATGACTCCTAGGCTTGTTACTTCTGGTTTGATTAAGGGAGTCAGGTTGCCAAGTCTTTGAAGGATCTCAATTAATAAGATTTCTGTTTTTTCCTCATAAAAAGTCATCACTCATCCATTTATTGATTGCGGACAGACAGGTAGTCAGAGAGTTTAGAGCAAGTGGATTGCTTAGTTTTACAGATATATATATAATTGTGTATCATCAGCATAGTGTGTGGAAGTTAACATGTTCTCTGATGACATCACCTAGCAGAAGCATGTATATTGAGAATAGCAGAAGCCCGAGGCAGCTCCCTTGTGCAACGCCAGAAGTTATGACACACGTTCCCCAAGACTAATGAAAGACTTCCTTCCTGTAATGTATGTCAGGAACCAGTTTGAGAGGCCGACCCAGCTCTCAAGGCGATTTATGAGATGAACACAAGGAACACAATTTCACTCAGGCTACATACTAACCTCCCACTACTGCTGCATTTACATAGTTTATATTGTTTTCACCTTCACAATAATCAAACTGTAAACCGATTTGATTTTTGAAAATATGATTTTCAGCTAATTTGAACAGATGATGACAATGTAGCTGTAAAACCCAAACCAGCCTTAAATAAATATTTTAGAGACAGTTCTCATTATAGGAAGGTTATAACTCAGTGGTATGATGACCTAATGACAATACAGGCTGAATATAAACATGGCTGCTGAAACTATAGAAGTCATCACATCCCTCCTTAAATATTGTACTTAATTTGCAGTGAGGGGTTGTTTCCTTGAAATTTTCCTGGAGTAGGCAAAGTTATAGACTACAGTGCCAACACACACACACACACACACACACACACACACACACACACACACACACACACACACACACACACACACACCTAGCAGGCCACAGGTCCATCATGCCACTGCTCCTCTCATTACAGTTACGGGTTTAGCTGCAACAATAATTATGACTACACACAATGAAAAAGTCACGTTTTACAATCTGCGACATACGGACAATATATCCTAACGTTACTTTGCCACTTTAAATGCCTGGTGAACAAGCAAGCTAGCTTGCAAATTATGTAACTTTAGGCTAACGGTATTAACGTTAAATATTTTCCCAAAATTGGAAGGTCTGCGTTAACATAACACAATTCACAATTTCAACTTTCCACATCCACCCCAGTCCGTTTACGTTTACAAAGGAAAAGTTAAAAGTAGCGTCCTCACTTGAGGAAATAACCAGCTGGAATGAGAGGGGGGATCATGAGGGTTAAAATCAGTGACATGTATTTGTCAAGTGTGACCGTATCATGGATGTATGGACCATATCCCCGCTGATATTTGGGTGAAGGCTGGAGGAATGAATCCGGTGCTATGATTGGTCGAACTCCTATTCTTCTGTTGCTTTTCGGCAGGCTACAAGCTGCTGCCTCTTGCTGTCGGACTTGAGTTCTGCATGTGCACAACTGAACCATAGATTTATGAATCGAACTCACAGGTGTCACCAGCTTTTGCGTAGTTTAGAGTGACAAATCGTAGCAGCGCACTTTGATGTCAAAATGCGTAGTACAGGTGACTACGCATTTTGCAACAGATGACTTTGCTGTGATGTAGAACCTGTGTTCTTTTTCCCCTGAAGGTGAATGTTAATCCCAGTTAGAAACTAGTACCGTCTTTCTTTTTCTTATTGTTATTCACCACAACTGACTGATCCCCTCCAGACATGTATTAATATAAAAATACTCTGCTTGGAATGATAAGGAATGTGATATGGGTGATACATATGTTCCACAAACAAGTGTTATTACCACGTTAAAATCCTAAAAAAATGGCATCTACTCTTTCTCCCTCATTAAAAATCCAGAATATATATATATGCAAATATCATTCTTTTCAGAGGTTTAACTCCTGGACACCAGATGTCTCCTCCTTCACTGTAAAGTCTGTTCTCAGTGTGAATACTGGACCATGATTGGCTTCCAAACTAGATGTGATGTCACAAATCCTGCTCGTAGGCCCCGCCCCTTAAAAAATCTGATTTTCGGTGAGCTCAGAGAAACTTTTCTCCTTCGGCAGATGAAGGTGAAAACAAACTGAACATAATATCATTCTGCACAGTGAAGCTCAAACACACAACTGAAAGAAACAAGAATAAAATCATCATCCGCCCTGCAGGGACCAGAGAGAGAAGTGAACTTTTAGTTATATCTGGTACAATAACTGTATTGTGCATCGTCCCTGTTCAATGAACAATGAAATAAAAAATACTCCATAAAATCTCCTCTGATGTTTGGGCAGACAGTCTTCATTTAGGAAACAAGCTAGTGACACAGCTGCTATACAAACAAGCCAAACAGTATCTAATAACACCTTAGCAGCTCCATAGAAACCACATAGCAACGCCTAAAGAAAAGAAAGAGTTACCTGTTAGCGAGTCCTTGGCCTCCCCCTTTGCTCCCCACTCCCCTCCAGGTTGTTGACCTTCGACCCCAGGCTCCAGGCAGGAAGGGGGCGGGCTCTCCACGATGGTGAGGGGGGGCTCTGCTTCCCCGGAGCCACAGATCAGCTGAGGAACCTGTAAAGACGAGCACAGACGAGTCAAACAAATCAACCAGTTAATCAAATCATGAACTGATGATGGTTTATCTCCTCCTCCTCTCACCTGTTTCTCCTCCAGAGACACCATCTCCAGCAGCTCCTCCCTTGATGGCAGGTTCTCCTCCTTGATGACGATGGGGGGAGGAGGAGGACGTGTGGTGGTTGGAGCAGAAGGAGCAGCGACGGAGGGAGGCGCAGCCGCCATGGCCGCCTGCTGCTGCTGTTGTTGCTGCTGCTGCTGCTGCTGCTGTTGTTGTTGCTGCTGCTGCTGCTGTTGCTGCTGCTGTTGTTGCTGCTGCTGCTGCTGCTGCTGTTGTTGTTGCTGCTGCTGCTGCTGCTGAGGAGGAGGAGGGTTGATGATGACGAAAACGGGCGGGGGATGATTCTGGTGAGGAGCAGCGTGGGGGTGAGGAGGGAAGCTGGCAGTGTTGGCGACTCCCCCGCAGTCATCCTGTTGCGGCACCTGGGGGCCCATGGCGACGTGGGGCGGAGGGACGGGACTCACCGACCCACCGACGGGACCTAGGGGGATGAGGGGGGTGAGGGAGGAAGGATCCCCGATGCTGGTGAGATAAATCTGGGGAGGGTCGTTCAGCGGAGGAGCAGGAGGATTCTGGGAAAGAAAGAAAGAAAACTGTTGGACATACAGCAGTGGAGCTAAAATTGTCCTGATGGTGGCGCTGGAGGACAGCTAACAAGGTTGTTAAAATGTGACCCGTGAGGGGGCGTGGCCTATTACTGACCTGTGATTGACTGGAGGTGCTGGCAGGTATCTGGGGGCTGAGAGCTGGAGTCGGACAGGGAGACGGCTGAGTGACGATCACCTGGAGAGCAGGATCAACAGCGCCGCCTACTGATGGAGAGGATTTAGACTCCGATAATAAACAGACCTGAGAGGAGGAAGAGGAGGAAGAGGAAGAGGAAACAAAGCCAGGAGAGAGATCAGAATATTTTAATGCTTTGAGTAACAGCAGAACTTTGTGTTAAAATGTTTTGTTTTTGTTGTTTTTTTTTTGTCAAACTTGTGTGCGGCATCACCTCAGTGTTTAGTCTATGGGACCAAAGCACAGCCCACTATAGTTACTGTATCACCTGCCGTTGTATCTGTGTGTCTGTGGACAGCACACAGCATGAGTTAATGTATCTACCAGTGTTTCCCAGAGGTTGACTGCTTTGGCCTGGCGGTGGTGCCGGAGGGGTTGGGCACACATTTCTTCTTTCTCTATTTCTCTATTTAGCGTCTGCAGGTTAGGCTAACCCACTGTCGCTAACTGTGGAGCTAACAGCAACAGATATGTCTTGAGAAGCTGCAGTATTTATTAACTGACACACTGTAGTCTGTACTGTACATTTACTGCCAGATCGACAGCTCACTGCTTACCTTTTCCTCTAATCCACTCGCATTCACCGTCACTTTTCTGCCGCTTGCTCTTTCACTCACACTGCTCACTCACCTGCTACGCCACATTTTATGCACTACCCTGTTCCTTAAACAGAGCTGCACTACCACGAGTTTCTCAGGCAACGACACAGAGGTTGACTCACATCTCGGGGCTCCCAAACGCTTTAAATTTCCGAATGAATGGATATTTGGCTTTATTTTGGGCATTAAAAATTTGGCAGCCCGCCAGTCCTGTACTATTATAAGGGTGTCCTCAAAATTCCACAGTGCAATGATATGTTCACCAATTTCTAGGGTTGTGCAATCATTTTTATTTTCATATCAACCTACTGTCATAACCAGAGATCTCTGATAGACGAGCCCCATCACCTCCTCCATCACTCCACCAGATTTAGATTTTATTTTCTACAACAATTTAGTTCCTTAATATTGAAAACAACTATGACCACGACTATCAATCAGATTGACTATCTGATCGATAGTCACAAGCCTATGAGACACACTAGAATACAACAACGTGCAAAATCGATTTTGCGTAGATCGAAGCGTGTTTGTTCGCATGTTTGGGGTCAGTCTCTCTCTCTCTCTCTCTCTCACCTCTCTGGCCGTAAGGTCCACCTTGGAGGCGGGGTCTTGTTGCAGCAGCAGCTCTGTTTTGATTGGCCGTGGGTTGGGCGAGGCCTGCAGTGATTGGATGGTGAAGGTGGAGTAGAGGCCAGACTTCATGTAGTCGTTACGGGAGCTTTTCTGGGAGCTGCTGGGTGAGGAGCGCTGGGGATCCACATAGAAACCAATCAATCAATCAATCAATCAATCAGTGCGATCATATCAGTGTGTTTCTCCATATCCTGCAGAAATCCACAAAAGGAAAATAATGCCAAAGTGTACCTGTGGTAAACCCTTTGATGGACAGGTTGAGGCCACGCCCACAAGGCCTTTTGATTGGCCGCTTGGGTCGGCGTTGTCCCTCCTCTGGCTCTCGTCTCCGTTACGTATCCCGTCAGGCAGCGAGGGGTCGGGCTGACTGACGAACTTGTAAACAAACTTCTGACCGCTCACCTTCTTTATGATGTTCTGAGAAACAACAGCATGTAGATTACCTTAACAATAATAATAATAGTAATAATAATAACAATAACAACAACAACAACAACAACAATAATAATAATAAAGTCATATTTTTAAGTATTATTATTACTAGTATTATCAGTATTATTATCAGTAGTATCATCAGTATTATCAGTAGTATTATCAGTAGTATCATCAGTATTATCAGTATTATCAGTATTATCAGTAGTATTATTACTAGTATTATCAGTATTATTATCAGTAGTATCATCAGTAGTATTATCAGTAGTATTATCAGTATTATCAGTATTATCAGTAGTATTATTACTAGTATTATCAGTATTATTATCAGTAGTATTATCAGTATTATCAGTAGTGTTATCAGTATTATTATCAGTATTATCAGTAGTATTATCAGTATTATCAGTATTATCAGTAGTATTATCAGTAGTATTATCAGTATTATTATCAGTAGTATTATCAGTATTATCAGTAGTATTATCAGTAGTATTATTACTAGTATTATCAGTATTATTATCAGTATTATTATCAGTATTATCAGTAGTATTATCAGTATTATTATCAGTATTATCAGTAGTATTATCAGTATTATTATCAGTATTATCAGTAGTATTATCAGTAGTATTATCAGTATTATCAGTAGTATTATCAGTATTATCAGTAGTATTATCAGTAGTATTATTACTAGTATTATCAGTATTATCAGTATTATTATCAGTAGTATTATCAGTATTATCAGTAGTATTATCAGTATTATTATCAGTATTATCAGTAGTATTATCAGTATTATTATCAGTATTATCAGTAGTATTATCAGTATTATCAGTATTATCAGTAGTATTATCAGTAGTATTATCAGTATTATTATCAGTAGTATTATCAGTAGTATTATCAGTAGTATTATTACTAGTATTATCAGTATTATTATCAGTATTATCAGTAGTATTATCAGTATTATTATCAGTATTATCAGTAGTATTATCAGTATTATTATCAGTATTATCAGTAGTATTATCAGTAGTATTATCAGTATTATCAGTAGTATTATCAGTAGTATTATTACTAGTATTATCAGTATTATCAGTATTATTATCAGTAGTATTATCAGTATTATCAGTATTATCAGTAGTATTATCAGTATTATTATCAGTATTATCAGTAGTATTATCAGCATTATCAGTATTATTATCAGTATTATTATCAGTAGTATTATCAGTAGTATTATCAGTATTATTATCAGTATTATCAGTAGTATTATCAGTAGTATTATCAGTATTATTATCAGTATTATCAGTAGTATTATCAGTAGTATTATCAGTATTATTATCAGTATTATTATCAGTAGTATTATCAGTAGTATTATTACTAGTATTATCAGTATTATCAGTATTATTATCAGTAGTATTATCAGTATTATCAGTAGTATTATCAGTATTATTATCAGTATTATCAGTAGTATTATCAGTATTATTATCAGTATTATCAGTAGTATTATCAGTATTATCAGTATTATCAGTATTATCAGTAGTATTATCAGTATTATCAGTATTATCAGTAGTATTATCAGTAGTATTATCAGTATTATTATCAGTAGTATTATCAGTATTATCAGTAGTATTATCAGTAGTATTATTACTAGTATTATCAGTATTATTATCAGTATTATCAGTAGTATTATCAGTATTATTATCAGTATTATCAGTAGTATTATCAGTATTATTATCAGTATTATCAGTAGTATTATCAGTAGTATTATCAGTATTATCAGTAGTATTATCAGTAGTATTATTACTAGTATTATCAGTATTATCAGTATTATTATCAGTAGTATTATCAGTATTATCAGTATTATCAGTAGTATTATCAGTATTATTATCAGTATTATCAGTAGTATTATCAGCATTATCAGTATTATTATCAGTATTATTATCAGTAGTATTATCAGTAGTATTATCAGTATTATTATCAGTATTATCAGTAGTATTATTACTAGTATTATCATTTTATTATCAGTATTATTATCAGTATTATTATCAGTAGTATTATCAGTAGTATTATCAGTATTATTATCAGTATTATCAGTAGTATTATTACTAGTATTATCATTTTATTATCAGTAGTATTATTACTAGTATTATCAGTATTATTATCAGTATTATTATCAGTAGTATCATCAGTAGTATCATCAGTAATATTATCAGTAGTATTATTACTAGTATTATCAGTATTATCATCAGTAGTATCATCAGTAGTATTATTACTAGTGTTATCAGTAGTATCATCAGTAGTATCATCAGTAGTATTATTACTAGTGTTATCAGTAGTATCATCAGTATTATCAGTATCATCAGTAGTATCATCAGTAGTATTATCAGTAGTATCATCAGTAGTATTATTACTAGTGTTATCAGTAGTATCATCAGTAGTGTCATCAGCAGTATTATCAGTAGTATTATTACTAGTGTTATCAGTAGTATCATCAGTATTATCAGTAGTATCATCAGTATTATCAGTATCATCAGTAGTATCATCAGTAGTATCATCAGTAGTATCATCAGTATTATCAGTATCATCAGTAGTATCATCAGTAGTATCATCAGTAGTATCAGTATTATCATCAGTAGTATTATCAGTAGTATTATTAGTAGTGTTATCAGTAGTATTATCGGCGGTACCTTGTCGTAGTAGTATCTCAGCGCTCGGCTCAGTTTGTCGTAGTTCATGTTGTGTTTGTTCTTGCGGAGGCCCCACAGTCGCGCCACCTCCTCGGCGTCCAGCAGCTTGAACTCTCCTTCGTCGCCCGTCCAGGAGATCAGGTGACGCTGCCGCTGGTCCTCCAGCAGGTGGAGCAGGAACTGCCACAGTGTGATGGACGGGTCCATGGCTGAAAGACACACAGACACACAGACAGACTGAGTTTTGGGATCAATACTAAATCGATACTCCTCATTTTGAGGAATAAAAAACAAACAAAACCCGTTTTTAGTGTAACAAAATAAACCAAACTTCTTTAAAACACACAATTCATCCGTCTAACAGATGCAGGCAGATTAACAAATGCAAAGGTGGACAGACAGACAGATGAATGAAACGGTGACTGAAGTCTGGTGTAAAACTGCCACAGCATCATGGATGAAGAGACAGAAACACACACGCACACACACACACACACACACACACGCACACACGCACACACAGTGGATCGACTCTAACGAGTGCTCCTCATGTCAGACTGAACCCCTGACCAGCCCTCCTGGAAAGGTCACCATAAAACAGATTACAGTGAGAGAGATGCCGGTCAGGCATGCAAATGAGCCTCATTACCATCGGCTGACCTGTTACGTAACTAACCTATCAAACACCTAGGAAACCATCGCCATGGTGAGAGACCTTTTATCAATGGTAACCAAGGGGAAAAGTACGGCGTGCGAGAGAGACGTATAAAACAGACAAGAGAGAGGTTTGGAGAGGCTGCAGCAGTTCGTCCTGAAACAGGCAGGACAATATTAAAATATACGACTATTCTGGCTCCGTTCTTCCTGCTCTGTGAAAACCGCACAGCTTTCATTCATTCAAACCTTTATTTATACAAGGTAAGACATTGAAAGAGAGCTCGCTTTTTCCAAGGTTGCCCAGATTACAAGTATAAAATAAAAGAAACAATAAAAGCAAAAGCACATAATATGAAACTTAAACACACACATTCACACAGCAGCCATATGTCAGCTAAAAGATGTTTGTAATGATTAAAAGAGATCAGACTATCTCCTGCAAGTTGTTGCATGTGTGTGAAACATCATATTTAAAAGCCATTTTCCCAATTTCAGCGCTAACCAACACATTGATATTCAAGGACCAAACAGTTTTTGGGACCCAGTGCGGTGTGAAATTGAACTAAAATTAATAAAACATGTCAGGTACCCAGGAAGTTTGCCAGGGAGAGCTTTGTGTATAAATAGGATGCAGCGCTGTTGTCTTCTCACAGCTCACATAAAGAATCTAACGACGCGCTCTGAAGTCGTCCCCGTTATGAACCTGAATGATAGACTGCATCCAGAGGTCTGAGAGGTGCAGATAAATCACATCACCACAGTCCAGAACAGATAAAAAAAAGGCTGACTGAGCACTTTGCTTTCTATAATTTTTGGTTAATACCAACCTTATTTCTATAACAGATGCCAATTTTGCTTTTAAAGACTTAGTGTTGACATTTCATCAGTGTTTTTTTTTTTTTTTTAAGTAAAGCTTGTCGTCTATCCAGAAACAAAAAGGTATTTATGAGAGGACGCTCTTTCAATCGGTGTCAAATTAAGCATGATGCGATATTTACTTCAGTACATGATTTAAGGATAATATTGTAAGCTTCAGCATGCAATATTACAACAACACAGTCCTCCTCCTGTGCAAAAAATGTATTTAAAAGTTTAGGGAGGAGGACTAAATAGTTGATTTGGCAAACGTCAAAAGGTTAGAAGTGTTGATCAGAGAGACGTACAAATCAAGTTTATGTTTTGCAGACCTGTTACGAATGTGTTTTTCCGTGCTGAAAGTGCACTAAAGTTATTTCAGAGTGAGTAAATATTGTTCAGTATTTGATTTTCAGGTGTATTATTTGTCCAGGATGTTTCATTTTACACAAAGTCACAAAGTCATCTTGATTAAACAATCTTGATCAAACATCTTGGGTCTGTTTCACATGTATTTGCTAAACAACTGTTATAGCAGAAACAAATACTTTTTAATTAAGACTAAAAATAAGAGTGTATAGAACATGTAGAGCTGATGATTTACATACTGTGATTATAACAAATACATACATACATACATGAAATGTGTAATAGAAAAGCTGCTATTTCTGCAGTGGCTCCTGACTGATAAACCTGCAAATAACACTGTAATACAAAGGTTAAACACTGAAAGAGGTTTTTCTTGCCATAATAATTCCTACAGGCAAAAGTCTAAGCTAATCTGAAGCTAATATGAAGCTTCAGCGTCCAAATGAGTCAAATCAAGTAGATATCTTTCAACGTTACAGTCTTTTTAGTGCCAAAGTTCCTCTTTTTGTTACTATACTTCCACCTGCAGCTCAACAGGGAAACACTGTCCGAGGAAACACAAAGAGGGAATTTGATGCTAAAAAGACTGTAAATGTGTCAGATATCCACTTGATATGACTAACTCAGACTGCTGAAGCTGAATAGAAGCTTCACAGAGACTTTTAAATGTATTTTTGTCCTCCATCACTTCCATTGTAAGGTCATTATGAAAGGATCTAATGGTCAGTATGAACAGGATTGATTACAGCCAGAAAAACAGGTTTCAATGTTAATCTGGGCTCCTGACTGTTGAAAAACTTGAAAAACTGTGAACTCCTCCTTTAAATCGGCTTAATTCTAAAATGTTGTTTTCGAGCAAAAAAAATACATATTTACACGCTCTGGAGGCCGCAGTTTACAGGGGAGAAAAACACAGTTTTAGTCTGGATGGAAGAAGAAAACGGAGAGAGAAGGATGTGTTTATGGATTCAGGCGGCTCAGTGTGGACGTGGTCTGTGTCTGGAGGGGAGGGGAGGTTTGAACACCACCTGCTGCTCAGTGATTTTAATCCAGTCTCTCTCTCTCTCTCTGTTTACGGCTCATTTTCACCTCCAACCCAAGAATAATTACAGCTGCAATGACCCGACTGTTGTTTTTTTCTTCCAGTGAACTCTCTGCTCCTCCGTGTAATTTAAATCCCATCTGGAGTGACGTCCTTGTGTTTTGAAAACGAATCTCTTTTATCATCTTGTTGTGAAATCTGTTTTTATGTGAAAAAGAAGGAAATTTAAGAAATGTTTTTGCTAATCTGATAGATGGAAAACACGCTAACACTAACATTAGAGGAATGTTTGGGAACAAATATCAGGAGAACAAGACCGTAATTGTTCACATTTTGACTAATAATATCCATAAATAGTCTGCTGAATCAGCTGTTAGCAGCTCCTGTTCGCAGTGTAACATGGATGTAGAGACAACTATCATTAGATTACTGTGATACTGAAGAAAACAAGTTCTGCAACCTCTTTTTTTTCTCTCTGATTTCTAAGAAGATTTATGGAGGTTTATTGGCGATAATGATATCCTCCGGAGGCATAAGTCACACTGAATGATATGAATATGTGTTTCATGGCTGTGTGTTAAGATTTATTATGACTCAGAGAAGAAGAATGAATGTTAATCTCATGTGAATGAGGCTTAGACGTCACAAAACTTACGATGTCCGGTCAGTTTTCATTGACTAAAAATAAGTTAATTTGACTAAAATTTACACTCATGTCAATGTCCTGATTCTAGTTAATAAAAACCAAACCTGTAATCTTATTATTATCATCTAATGTGGACAACAAGCAGCGACTGACATATAATTAGAATCCAATCAACTGTGACGCCCAAATCAAATTTATAACCAGCCTGAAAGATGTCACGAATGTTTCCGCCTTCGTAAACCCGCGGGGCTGACAGCTCGGCTTGTTCTCCTGCATCTGACTGACAGTTTGTCTTTGTGTTTAAGCAAATGTTCGGTTTGTTCAGTAATAACAGAGTAGAAGCGTCAGTAGAAGCCTCGGCGTGTCCTTTACTTCCTGTCAGTGAGAGAGAGAACCTGAACCTGATCTCTGCAGCGAGATTCACACATGAAGACGGAAAAACACATCAGATACAAGGACACAGTGTGTGTGTGTGTGTGTGTGTGTGTGTGTGTGTGTGTGCGTGCATGTGTGTGTGTGTGCAGCAGCTTATCTCTGTCCTCCAGCCGTCTCTATGACAAAAGGTAGAAACTGTTTATGTTTTACTTCCACAGAGACAGTTTATGGAGCTGCATGCTGCTTTTAATCCCAGGCTGGTTCACCTCATACTGGGAGTTGACCAGTACAACTGTACACAGCTACAAACAAACAGGAAATCTGATTAAAAAACAAACTGGGGTGAAGACTGGTTATCAAGACCCAGTTCTGAGACAGCTGCAAATTTATAACAACAATAAAGCTAGTGGTATAAGCTTGCTTTATTCAAAAACAACAAAACTACAAACACAATCTACAAAACTACAAACACAATCTACAAAACTACAAACACAATCTACAAAACTACAGACTAAAAGAGTACAGAGCAAAACTACAAAACTGAAAACAAAAACTAAGGAGAAAGACTATAAAACCACAAAAACTACAAAACTTCAGACCTAAACTACAAACACAGCCTACAAACCTACAGACAAAAACGACAAAACTACAGACACAGACTACAAATCAGAAACACGTCTTGTGCTTGTTTGCCTCCACAAACCAGTCATGTTGCAGTTTACATGTCTGTAAAAAAACTCACTGATTTTCTCTGACAGCTGTTATTACGAACGGCTGCACATTTAAAACATCACAACTCAAATTAAAGATGAAGTCAACCATCATCGCCGTGATATGTCAGGGTTTTCCCTGCCTATCTGACTCAAAGGCCTTTCATTACTAGTATTATTAGCCGCCGCTTACTGACTATTTGTTTTATTATTTGATTTTACTCTATCATATTACTTTATTACTTTGTTATTAGTTTATTATGTATTTGTTTTGTCTCTAGGAGCCTCCAGTGTCTGAGGACTACGAGGTAACTCAGAAACGGAAATGGCTTCCTGAATGGAAACGTCGATACTCCTTCACAGAATATGATGCTGATGCCGAGATAATGCTGACATGTGCCAACAAAAGCAAACGACACATTGTTTGTTGGTGTGAACGGAAACAAAACAAGGGTGAGAACACTACCGAGTCATCTTCTGACCTCAGCTCACATTGACTGTGAAAAGGTTCTCAACGTACAGGTCAATCCTGAGAAAGCAGCTCTGCCCGTCTGTCCTTGAGGGATGGACGAAGACGTTAAAGAGACACTAAAACTATTCAATATATCCTACTGGTGTTATTTTCTGAATGGTCAGAAAATAACACCAATAAAAACAACCACGCTTGAAGCACATTCATTCAGAACGTCGCTCAGACAGAAGATCTGGAGGACAAGAACAAGTCTGCAAGATTTTTCTCCATCATGTCAGATACCTCCGTTGGTCCACGCAGGGTCAAGAGATCATTTACATCACCTTTGTGGACAACAGGCTACCTGATAACAACATCGTAAACATGGTGACTACAGCATGCCAACAGCCAGAGCATCATGGACGCCATCATTACTGGTCTTACCCAAGGTTTGTTGGGTTTAGATGTGATGGTGCCTCAGTAACATCAGGTCAAAAGAACGGCGTGGCTGCCAGATGTGGATCCCTTGTGAGCATATGGTCACCGTCTTGAGCTTGCAGAGTTAGACAGCATGAAGTCTATCCCGCTGCCAAACACAAACTGTGAGCTCATGACTGTGGCAAACGCACTAAGAATCCATCTAGTCAAACCATGAAGCATCGATGGTATGAGGTGACACACACTGCACGCCTTAAAAGCACTTCTCAGGAACTATCTAGTCATCCTTGTCCATTTTGAGAACCATCCAACCCAAGAGGTCTGAAACAGTACAAGATGGTCCTCTTCATCCATCTTCTTTTGGGCATCCTCAGTGAACTGAAACACCGGAACCTTCTCTGTCAGATACAGATGGTTTCAGACGGGCTGCAGACGACTACTCTTGTAGCCGTGCAGGTAAACAAAATAAATAGTTGGGAAAATAAACTCCCCGTAAGCTGATTCTGTGCTACATGTTTATCTTCATTGATTGTGACAGTGAGGTTTTCATGTGTTTCAGACAGCTCCAGGCCAGCGGCTACAGAACTTCCTGGAAGAAGTGGGACCACTTCCTGGGTACTCTGACGCGCAGCTCAACAGGAAACAGGTGGATGATGATGACGACTTCCACAAGGTAAAAAAAAAGAAACTAATCGATACCTTTGGTGACTATGTCCCGACACAGTTCAGCAGCCTTAATGAATGACCCTGTTTGACCTTTGCAACTGGCCAGAGGACATCGCTGACCTCGCTACCTTTGTTCCTGACTGACCTCAAGACCTTTGTCACTCACTTTCAGGACGTCCTCGAGGCATGCACAGACTTTAAGTCCATTAAAGAAGCCAAACAGGAGCGGCTTGACCTCAAAGTAGTCGTGCATCAACATTTCAGGCATCAGGAGTTGAGCCTCAGGTGTTGCGGCAGAGTTTTCTATGAGGTGCTGAAAGACGGCCTGAACAGTTTCCCCACACAAGGTCGATCATGGAGGTCACGCTCGTGTTCCTTATGTCAACATCTTGCTGTGAGCGTAACTTCTCCTGCATGAAAAGGATAAAGTCTGACTGGAGAGGGTCACTGTCTAATGAAATGCTGAACTCTCTCCTCCACGTCTCTATCCATGACCCAGAGGATGAAGACTATGATGAAGACTATGAAACGGTGAAAGATAAACAGCTGTAATAATTTCCCAGGTGACTTTTTTGCTTTACTTAAACGATAAAGGCTTTCTTACCTAATATTGAGACCCCATTAGAGCTGCAACTAATTAATCTGCTGATTCTCTTCTCAATAAATTGTTTTGAACAAAGAGGCGGAGGTTTGCACATCCCTTCAGAGCCGCAACTAACGATCACTTTCATTATCAGTTAATCTGCAAGTTGTTTTCTCAGTCAACTGTTTTGTCTCTAAAACATCAGAAAACAAAGGTGACGTCTTCATTCTTTGTTTTTGTTTGACCAACAGTCTCAAACTCAAAGATATTCAGTTTATTGTCATATATGACAAAGAAAAGCATTAAATCATCACATTAAAGAAGCTGCAACCAGCAAATATTTGGATTTTTTTAAGTTAAAAAATGATTAATCCACTATCAAAATAGTTGTAGATTAATTTTCTGTCAATCAAGTAATCAATTAATTGACTTATCTAGAGCTGGGATGATTAGTCGATCAAAAGAAAATTAATCAGCTGTCTGAAACAACGTTATTGATAAAATGTGTCATATTTGACAGTCAGTTGAATCGACTAAACTAAATCACTGCAGTTGGAGATGAAACTGTTCGTTTGTAGTTTTTAAGGCTGTGAAGTGAACATGAAGCAGAGAAAACTGAAAGTCTTTAAGTGACAGAAAGACAGAAACACTGAAAGACAGACAGAAAGACGGAGAGAGGAAGTACCAAACCGCCGAGAGTACTTTCCCCACCAGAGAAGAAGAGTGTGGTTTCCTGTCTACTTCCTGTCCCACTGTGGTTTCTCTGCTTCCTGACATCCATCTGTCAGTCAGTCGACACAAATCTATAGAACAGCAGGAGACCTGAACACACCAGGGACTGACAAATACTACTGACAGTACTACTACTACTGATGGTACTACTACTGATGGTACTACAATTCCCCGTCTTTCCTTGCTGTCCTCTTCCTGTCTGCAGTTTTTCTGTCACTCCTCGGATCTTCCACACACATGAGATGTGCCGTCGCGTCATTTCTCACGAACACTATTTTAACACTCACATGAGAACACGTGTCAGCGTTGCCATGACAACGTGTGGATATTACACCCCTGACCTGAATCAGTCTCTGTAATGAGGTCGGGATTCACATATTTCAACACCAGTTGGTGATTAACCGAGTTTCAATCCCATTTCTCAATAATGTACATTAATAAACTCATTTTTTCCATTACATAAAAAGGACGACACGTTTTTTTACTTTACAATTCAAATCTAACACTCTTGGACAGTTTATGAGACTCATTTAGAGCAACAACAATTAATTGACTATTTTTATCAGTCGAGCGACATAAAATTAAGTATTTTGATGACTGAATAACTGTTCAGTGAGTCGTTTTTTAGTCTTTTTTTAAAAGAAAAATGTGAATATTTGGTGGTGGCAGCTTCTCAAATGTGAATATTTGAATCCTTTATGTGTCAAACATGACAGTAATCTGAATATCGTTGGGTTTCTGACAGTTAATCAGACAGAACAAGATATTTACATTTTAACCTTATTGAGTCTTTTCAGGTAGTTTGTTTAGTGCAGAATGAAAAACATGTTCTATTTTTATTTCACTCAGCGTAGGAACAAAATTAATTTATACTGTTTTAAGCAACAATAGATATAACTAGAACTATGGCTCCAGTTTTTCCAGGTGAATTTCTACTGAACTAAACAGACATGTTAGATGTTTTAGTGAAGTCTACGTGTCTTGACTCATTTTCCTTTTTTGCTGCAGGGAAAAAACAGTGTTTGTTCTTCACTGGACAGCTGTGCTGCAGCTGCAGAAGCTGAAGTACAAACAACACAGTGGAAATAATGTTAACTCTATTTTATCATCCATCATTTATCTGAAAGTGAACTTTACTGCGGTGGTGGCGGCGGAGGCAGGCGCGGGCAGAGCGCTCCTTCTCGAATAGGGCTGCGACAAATAGTCAATTGATTAATTAGTTGATCGGGAGAAAATTAAATGTGAGGTTTTACTGCTTTTCTTTGCCATATAGGATAATAATATAAATGTCATTATGTTTTTAGGAGGACAAAAAAATACTAAATCATGCTCTTGATTTATCAGATTTCACCCTCGCTGTGGATCACTTGGCTTTCATAAGGCTTTATTTTTATCTTGGACTCAGATATGCGGATATACTCTCAACATAACACTGTGTTATCTCTGAGCCCCATTATGTTATCAGATAATGGATTTTTTTGGCGTAAACTCAGCTTCAGGGCTGTGAACATGGATGTGTGTTATACTCTCTGACGGAGCGCTTCATGGATCAGTAACTGACACGTACATCCATGAACTGATGCTAAAGTGGAAACGTCTTCTTTGTTGGCTTCTTTAAAGTTAAGGCTGACTGATAAAATTATAAATTCGAGAGCACAGACTCCAAAAGGTTTTGAACTGTTGGTCAGAAAAAACAAGGAACTTAAAGCCATCACCTCGGACTTTACATTATTACGGGCATTTTTATACATTCTGACATTTCACAGACTAAATGATTAATCTACGAAATGTCATAAAATAATTTCCTAACACCCGAGGTATTAGTAATAGAGCTGCAACAGTTAGTCAATTAATCAATTAGTCAACTGGCAGATCATTATGATAATGGATTTATCATTTTAGATGAAGCCTGTTTCCCAAAAGTCCAAGATGACGTCCTCAAATGTCTTGTTTTGTCCACAACCCAAAAGATATTCACTTAACTGTCATAGAGGACTAAAGAAACCAGAAAATATTCACATTTGAGAAGCTGGAACCAGAGAACTTAGACACTCTCTTCTAAGAAAATGACTCAAAATGATTCATTGATTATCAGAATAGTCGGTGACTAATTTAACGGTTGGCAACTAATCGATAAAACTAAACCATGTTAGGAGACATAATCTGACCTCAGTACTCCTAAAATCCTGGTTCAGGTGTTTCACTGTGAAATCACACCTGTAGCCACATTCACAAACTGACCCGGTTTAGTGTAAACCTGCTCTCATGCTGCAAGTTTCAACACGCTGCTGTCTGGATCCAAACCTGCAGTTAATATCATGAGAGAACCTGCTTCAACATCCCACCTCAGCACACACACACAGAGCTGCTGCAGGCCTCAGCTGCTGCCACACACCTGTTGCAATAACACTACCGCTGCTGCTGATTCTTCCCTCCAAGCTGCACAGCAACACATGCAGGGCTGCAACACAAACACACACAGCATGAACCCTCCATCAGCAGCACATCTCTCACCGTTTATCAGCGGGTTTGAATCCATCTTCAAGGGGCAATGTTCAGTCTTGTTTCTTCTGTTTCCTGTGTCCCAGCAGACTCACACCTCCTCCATGCTGCTGTGTTGTTGTCTGTCTGTGTGTTTGTGTGTCTGTCTTGTTAGCGGGGTTTGTCGGAGCAGTTTGCAGCTGTCAGAGCCGGGCTGAGGAGGCTGAGGAGGCGACGTTCAGCAGCTTCTGACCCGACCTGCTGGCGTTATGTAACCGCTCCGAGCTGCTGCCAGGCTCCCCTGCCTCCATGCTAACAACACACTACACCGACAGCACCGAAAATTAAAAGTTAGCTCAGCTATTAAAACAAACAAACAAACAAAAAACCACCCAAAAAGTATGTTTCAGAAATCAATTAACTGACGCGTTTACAGTCTTTAGCCGCACATAAGTTGGTGCCAATTATAACGAACGGTATAAATTGATGTCTAATTGCTTTGTATTAACATAAAAATCTAAGTTAAGTCCTTTTCTGCGGATGTTATCTACATGTTGGGGTGTTTTTCTCTCCGCTGCATCCCCGCTGTCAGAGCCTGGATGAGAGCTAACTAGCAGGCTAACTAGCAATGCTAACGCTGCCGGGCTAACGCGTATTTTGGCGGTTAAATTGTGCTTTTTGTCTTCTCGTTGGATTCCGGAGCAGCCATTTAAACGTCAGTCTGCTGGTGGTCTTTTTAAACTTCACAAAGTTTTCTCCAAGTCCATGTTTCCCGGGGGATAAAGCTGTTAGCCTAGCCTAGCCTAGCCTAGCCTAGCCTAGCCTTGCTGCTGTGACAGCTCCCCCCCCCCCCCGCCTTCCTCTCCTGCGTCAGCCCCCAAACAGCGCTGCCGACTGCGGACAGGAGCCGCAGAGTTCACCGGAGAGCCTCCAGAGTCCTCCGACGCGGAGAAAAAGTAGTTTGTAAAATCCGCCTGATTGTTTATTCGCGTCTTGTGGACTAAAACATCCACCATTAGAGGCTAAATTCATCACTTAGGAGTGTTTTCCCAGTTTCTTCCTGTTTGGACGGACGCCCCCTCAGTACTTTTTACCACAGTCAAGCTAACTGTGATGTAAACAAACAGACTTCCGGTCATGAGTTTGTAAGGAAAAGTCTCCAAATTAGTCAAAAAGGTCATGACCTTCATCCTTCACCTCAGTAAAAGTATTATGTATTATGAGCTTGATGTAGTTAAAGTATTGCAGTAAAAGTACATAAGTATTATGAGCTTGATGTAGTTAAAGTATTGCAGTAAAAGTACATAAGTATTATGAGCTTGATGTAGTTAAAGTATTGCAGTAAAAGTACATAAGTATTATGAGCTTGATGTAGTTAAAGTACTGCAGTAAAAGTACATAAGTATTATGAGCTTGATGTAGTTAAAGTATTGCAGTAAAAGTAGTGGTTTGGTCCCTCTGACTGATATATTATTATATATGACATCATTAGATTATTAATAGTGAAGCATCAGTGTTAGAGCAGCATGTTACTGTTGTAGCTGCTGGAGGTGGAGCTAGTTTACACTACTTTATATACAGTTAGCTAGTTTAGTCCAGTGGTTCCCAACCTAGGGGTCGGGCCCCTCCAAAGGGTCAGCAGATAAATCTGAGGGGTGGTGAGATGATTAATGGGAGAGGAAAGAAGAAAAAAAAAGATATAAAGTAAATATTGGATCATTTGAACATTTATTGAAATGAAAGCATGTTTAGAAGTTTAGAGGGAAAAATCTGTCTCCAAAATGTAATTTTATGATTATAATAACAATCATTGATGAGCATTGATAGTGTTTTAAATATAATCAGATCACCCCCAGGATTTTAAACAGAAATCCGAATAATGAATCAAAAATATAATTTATTCTCATCAGCAAATGTGAACTTTACTGACTTGTTGAAAAGCCTGCAGAGTTTTTCTTTTTCCATTTTGCTTCTTTCAGTTTTATTTAAAACAAACATTTGACCACAGCTGGACTCGATTTAATCTCAGAATCAGAATAACTTCATTGATCTCTGCAGGGAAATGACTTTGTTACAATTGCTCAACATGCAGTTATGAAAGAGGAAGTAAATAAGTAAAAAGGTAAAATCTGCTATGAAGTAGAATAGTAATAATAAATGTGCAAAAAGTAATGCGTGAGGTAGAATCACAGTCTGGATAAAAGAGCAAAAACCAAAACGTGCAAAGTAGATGAACAGTAATTTAACAATAAATTAACAGTAAATTAATAAAAATCACTATTTGGTGGAGCTGTTAACAACTCATAGACATGTGAAATGTGACCCCGACTACACACTGCTTTTTGTAAGACGTCAAAAGACAAAAAGGTTGGAAACCACTGGTTTCATCTTTAACAATGTGTTGTATTTTAAAAGCTTGTTATATTATCCATTGTGTCAAATCTTCATCTGAAAAGTAACTAAAGCTGTCAAATAAATGTAGTGGAGTAGAAAGTACAATATTTCCCTCTGAAATGTAGAAAGTAGCATCACATGGAAATACTCAAGTAAAGTACAAGTACCTCAAAACTGTAGTTAAGTGCAGTACTTGAGTAAATGTACTTAGTTACTTTCCACCACTGTCCTGCAGGTACTTTCAGGTGTTAAACTGAGATTTTTATTCATATGATTTTTTTAGTTTACAAATAGTCTGTTTAAGGACTCATTTTGATATCTTTTATATATATTTTATATAGTCCTCGAGGTGCTCAGAATCATATAAAGTGTAAACATCTACACTTCAGTGACAGCTCACATGTGATAGGGTCAAAAGCTCCAGTAAGAGGACCTTGAGTTGAGATTGTTGTCAAATGCTGTTTCCAGGGTGACGAATAAACCTCAAAAAACACTAAATAATTGGAAATGAAATTAAAGGAGTTTAGACATTATTGACCTTGGAATAGTTGATGAAGTTTGTTTAGTGACTGAAAACCTCACGAATGTTTCAGTTAAGATTTTCTGTAAAAAGATGACACCGAGGTCACGTCCACTGTAATGTTTCTGTGGGAAAAAAAGCGAATAACAGTTAGAATATTTTCTGAAACTTTGGTACCTTTACAGATATTTAGATTGTTTGTGTTCTGGACTTTCTTTAACAGCTTTAAAAAAAACATTGTTTCATCGACACTCTGACTTTTACTGATTTCATGAAGATTTCTTATAAACATTATTTTGAATTTATGACGTTTGTGATCTCTGTTGTTTTATAAGTTTGTTGAACAGGCAGTTAAACCTCTCTGAACATCTGTATCATCACTCTGTAGCAAAACATACTGAACATCTGTTTATTAATGACTTTTAATCAACTAAAAGAATATATATTTGTTTGTGTATATCTCATATAACATATACAACATAAGATGTAGTATCATTACTTTATGGTCACTTTTGTATTTTATCACCTTCATCAAATATTCAGTTTATGTCAAAGTGAAGATTTTCCACTTCAATACTTTTCTACGTGTCAGTTTTAATGAGATCACAAAACAAAACAAAACATATATTTAAAGTTTTTTTTTTAACCAATGTTGATTTTAGGATCAAATTTTTATTTTTTAAACAAACATCAGTCTGTTGGTCTGTGGAATCCAAAACAATGAGAATTTTTTTTTTTTAATGAGATTCTTTATTTTGAAGGCAAATTGTCGCACTCTCTCTGACTTCCGGTATTTTTCTATCTTTTATTTTGTGTAACTTGACGCACGCGCTGTAGTGTTTCTGCAGCAGAGACAGCAGGGCGGTGACGTCAGAGCGCGCTGTTCCTTTCACACGCTGCCGAGGAGCCGCTGAGCAAAGTCATGTGATTCACATTTCTCTGACAACAATCTCAACTCAAGGTCCTTTTACCGGAGCTTTTGACCTTATAACATGTTGCGAGTTGTCACTGAAGTTCAGATGTTCATGATTCTGAGCACTTCAAGGTTTCTCATTTTTACATTTTTGCCTAAAGACACTTAAATTTAGTCTAAAATATATCAGAACGAGTCCTTAAACAGACTCTGTGTCATCTAAAATAACATTAGTACCACTGGTGGAAAGTAACTAAGTACTTTTACTCAAGTACTGTACAATTTTGAAGTATTTGTACTTTACTTGAGTATTTTCCATAAGTAATAATAAAAAAATAAACTAAATAAATTAATAAAATACAATTATTCTCCACCACATTTAAATATGTGACACTGGACCATAATAAAAAAAGACAAAAATTCACAGAGAATGTAATTAAACAGTTAAATTAATAAATGAAATGTGAATTGTTTTTAATTTTTATTTTTTAATAATAATAATTTGTAATAATCCAGCCTGTCTGTTTTATGTGGAGAAATAAAAGTGCTAACAGCTTTCTCATCTGGAACAATGAAAATATTTACTATAAAAACATATTAATTTTCTTTATTCAGCGGTTCAATGCCAGAACTTCACTGGTTAGTCGGCTTTTAAGTAAACTGAATAAACTGTCTGCTGATGAAGAACATGAGATGCAGTAAACTCAGAAACTTGTCAGTTGCCTCCACCGGTAACATTAATTATGTAATGTCAAAATCCAGAATCTCTGAATATGTGAATATTGTTGATTTGTAAAGTTTTCCTGCTGGACTCCAGATGTTTCCTCCTTATAAAGCCTATAAAGTCTCAGTGTTTGTGCTCTTGGAGGCTTCAAGTTTCCACATCACACTTATCTGAGTTGAATACTGGAACACGATCAGCTCCAAACTAGTTGTGATGTCATAAATCCTGCAGGTACGTGCAGGTGTTAAACTGAGATTTAAAGGACAAGTGTGTGTTAAACCAGCAGTCAGGTGTCTATATGAACAGTGAAAGAGGTTTTCCTCGCTGTAATCATTCCTCCTGTTCATACTGGATATTAAAAGATCCTTCAAATGTGCTTTCAATGTAAGTGATGGAGGATAAAATCCACAGTGTGTCCACACAGTCATTTAAAAGTCTGTGTGAAGCTTCTATTCAGCTTCATCAGTCTGAGTTAGTCATATCAAGTGGATATCTGACACATTTACAGTCTTTTTAGCATCAAATTCCCTCTTTGTGTTTCCTCGGACAGTGTTTCCCTGTTGAGCTGCAGGTGGAAGTATAATAACAAAAAGAGGAACTTTGGCACTAAAAAGACTGTAACGTTGAAAGATATCTACTTGATTTGACTCATTTGGACGCTGAAGCTTCATATTAGCTTCAGATAAACTTTGAAATACATTTTTTGCACAGAAGGAGGACTGTGGATTTTGTCCTCCATCACTTCCATTGTAAGGTCATTATGAAGGGATCTTCTAATGGTCAGTATGAACAGGAGGAATGATTACAGCAAGAAAAACAGCTTTAATGTTCATTTGGGCTCCTGACTGTTGTTTTAAGACACACATTAAAACTGTGAACTCGTCCTTTAAGAGACACTTTGAACAGTGATGAGAACATCAAGAGAAACAGGTTTTAAACTGATGGTTGCAGACTCGTTGTATTGATTAAATGATCTGTTTGTTCAGTAATAATCACTGAAACTTGTGCTGATGTGATGAATTTATTGTTTTACACTGAAAACTGAACCGAAAACCGTCGTAAAATGTTGTAAATGTCCGACAAAACTGATCTGATTCACTGCTGAATCACATCCAGTCATTCATTCCTCTTCATGAAAATGCATCCAACCGAACACAGGAAGTGTGTGAGTGTGTGTACGTGTGTGTGTGTGTGTGAGTGAGTGTGTGTACGTGTGTGTACGTGTGTGAGTGAGTGTGTGTGAGTGTGTGTGTGTGTGTGTGAGTGTGTGTACGTGTGTGTACGTGTGTGAGTGAGTGTGTGTGAGTGTGTCAGTGTGTGTACGTGCTCCTGCTGGGAGTCTATTTCAAGAGTCATCTCTCAGCTTCTTTACGCCAAGGCCTCTATTTAGCATCCAGTTTCCATGGCAACAGTATCGGTGTTGTTGACAGAGCTGCTGCAGAACATGTTTCATCTTTTTATTACGGTTCAGTTCGACAGTCTGTGTCTTTTCTTTTCTTTCAGTGTTTTTTAAATATGTTAAAAAAAAACACTGATAATAAACTGATGATCACATCTGAAAGAAAATTACACGACATGGACGAAAGTATGTGGACAGCTGAACATTCCCGGGTTTCCTCCATCTGCTGGTCCTGGTTCTGAAGAAGGACTCTGTTTGGTTTTAGTTTCTGTTGAGCTCGTTAGTTGTAAAGTTGTGTTTTTATCACAGAAAACTGAGGGACAGGTCGTTTTATTCCATCATAGGAGGACTGATTACTTTATTAATAATCTATTGATTGTTCAGTGTATAAAATGTTGATTATTCCCTGAAGACCAAGTGAACATATTCAGTTTACTGTCATAGAAAACTGTAAAACTAGTAAATATTCACATTTGAGAAGCTGCTACCAGAGAATTTTTGGGATTTGTGCTTTCAAAGTTAAACGATTATAATATGAAAATTGTTGCCAGTTAATTTTTTTCAGTTAATTAATTAATCCTCTGATCATCTCAGCTTTGAGTTGTGTTGAAACAGGAAACAAACAAACAGGAAAAACATGAAAAACACATGTTTCTGCAACACAAAATTATGTTTTAATTACTTTCAGACTTTACTCTGATTTTTACTTTTCTCTTGTGAATTATTGAAATAAAAGATTTTTTTATCTTTTATTTTAGCTGAAACTATAATGTTTGGTTGAACTGATCAACCTGCAACAGATGATTTAAAGGGCGAGTTCACAGTTTTAATGTGTGTCTTAAACCAACAGTCAGGAGCTCAAATGAACATTAAAGCTGTTTTTCTTGCTGTAATCATTCCTCCTGTTCATACTGACCATTAGAAGATCCCTTCATAATGACCTTACAATGGAAGTGATGGAGGACAAAATCCACAGTCCTCCTTCTGTGCAAAAAATGTATTTAAAAGTTTATCTGAAGCTAATATGAAGCTTCAGCATCCAAATGAGTCAAATCAAGTAGATATCTTTCAACGTTACAGTCTTTTTAGTGCCAAAGTCCCTCTTTTTGTTACTATACTTCCACCTGCAGCTCAACAGGGAAACACTGTCCGAGGAAACACAAAGAGGGAATTTGATGCTAAAAAGACTGTAAATGTGTCAGATATCCACTTGATATGACTAACTCAGACTGATGAAGCTGAATAGAAGCTTCACAGAGACTTTTAAATGACTGTGTGGACACACTGTGGATTTTATCCTCCATCACTAACATTGAAAGCACATTTGAAGGATCTTTTAATATCCAGTATGAACAGGAGGAATGATTACAGCGAGGAAAACCTCTTTCACTGTTCATATGGACACCTGACTGCTGGTTTAAGACTCACTTGACACATTGCGAACTCGTCCTTTAAGAAATTACACAAACTTGTGTTTATTTTTTGAATTTTCTTGTGAAAAACTAGACACTTTCACCTATGTTAGTCTCAAAAGAAAGACTTTAATCCAACAATCTTAGAAGAAACAAACTGCTTTTTAATGTGAGGAGGCGTCACAAGTAAACGTAACTTCATTCATAAAAAGGTTTGAAAACTTCTGGTTGAAATATCATTAATTTCACTTCACTGGAACTGAGGAACCAGGAGATCAGACCAAAGTACAGTATATGTTTACAGTATTTAAGGTTTGACAAAACGTCCACACACAGGAGACGATTTTAACTTCATCAGTAAAAAAACATTTTCAAACTCTCCCGCGTCCCGACTGAAGGACGTTACCGTGACGTCCAACAAAATCAAACATATAAATCAGACACACGTGCAGTTGTTCCCCTTCTGCTTCCAGTCTAAACACACGCTGGATCCGTCTACGTCTGAAACACGTGACCTCCTTCACACCAACAGTTCACCTGAAAAGAAGAATTCAGTCTCTGTGCGTCAGCTGACACATTTTTATCAAACGTCTGTGTCGATGGGAGCTGAGCAAGTGATCGGGTTCAGGTCTTTGAACGCATCTCCTGAACCGAACCGTCCTCCGGTCGTCCCTTCAGGAGTCGCAGCCGTCGTCTAACGAGTAGAAAAGTCTAGAAAACGTCTCTTCTTCTGCTCTCCGGCTGGTCCGTCAGCCCCTGCAGCTCCCTCAGACCCTGAGAGGCACATGAAGAGGAAGAGAAGAAGAAGAAGATAAGAGCCAATCAGATTTCCCATCTGCTGGTCAGCTGACTGACAGAAAAGATTTGATAAGTTTACATTTTCAGTAAAATGTTTGATTAAAATAAAAACACTGAGAGTGAATCATCTGAGTGGACTGACAGCAGCTGTTTGTCACATCTGTTTAATGTTTTCTAGCAATTTTCCCAAAATCGGATCCTTTTTCCCAAGAAAACACCTGAAAACTTTATTAACACTTCACACAACTGTTGAATGAGCTGCTGCGAATGTAAGGAGTCTTTTAATGATGGAAAGTAACTAAGTACATTTACTCAAGTACTGTACTTTGGTGCAGTTTTGAGGTACTTGTACTTTACTTGAGTATTTCTATGTGATGCTACTTTCTACATGTCAGAGGGAAATATTGTACTTTCTACTCCACTACATTTATTTGACAGCTTTAGTTACTTTTCAGATGAAGATTTGACACAATGGATAATATAACAAGCTTTTAAAATACAACACATTGTTAAAGATGAAACCAGTGGTTTCCAACCTTTTTGTCTTTTGACGTCTTACAAAAAGCAGTGTGTAGTCGGGGTCACATTTCACATGTCTATGAGTTGTTAACAGCTCCACCAAATAGTGATTTTTCCCTCTAAACTTCTCACATGCTTTCATCTTCATCAGTTCTCTGCTGTTAATTTACTGTTGACCCACATTACACTTAGGTTAGGTTCACTCAGTTTACTTTTGTGCATTACTATTAAATTACTGTTAAATTACTGTTCATCTACTTTGCATGTTTCAGTTTTTGCACACTGTGATTCTACCTCACACATTAGTTTTTGCACATTTATTATAATTATTCTACTTTATAGCAGTTTTGACCTTTTTGTTTATTTACTTCCTCTTTCATAACTGCATGTTGAGCAATTGTAACAAAGTCATTTCCCTGCAGAGATCAATGAAGTTATTCTGATTCTCATCTGATTAAATTCAGTCCAGCTGTGACCATTTTTTTTTTTTTTTTTTTTAAATAAAAGTCAAAGAAACGAAGTGCAAAAGCTGTAAAGAGAAAAAATCTGTAGGCTTTTCAGAAAAGTTCACATTTGCTGTAATTTAATTTAAAATATTTGTCATATAAATTAATTGTAGAACTTTTTCAAGCAGGCTGTTAAAAATGATGAAAATAAATCATATTTTTGATTCATTATTCAGATTTCTGTTTAAAATCAAATCCTGGGAGTGATATCTGATTACATTTAAAACACTACTGCTGATCAATGTTTGTTATTATAATCATAAAATGACATTTTAAAAGACAGAATAATTTATTATTAATAATCAATAACGTAGTCGATGATGTAAACATCAGACTGACCTCCAGCACCATCCGGATGTTGGCTTTAATCTTGGCCGAGTCTTTGGTCAGCTGATCTGTGAAGCTGAAACACACAGAGAGACACAGGATGTTAGCATGGTTAGCATCTCCCATTCATAATAATAGACATGGCTAGCATCGAGCTAACAGAGAAGGAAAAGAAGAAACTGTCTTGGGAAATGTTTTTCATCTCAATCTGACTTCATCTGCTTCTTCACTAGAGCTGCAACGATCAGCACATTAATTGATTAGATGCTTATTTTGATAATCAATTGATCTTTTGAACATTTGATTTCTTCAAGTTGTCAAATGTAGTAATTTGCTGCTTTTGTTACATGACAGTTAATTGAATATTTTGGGGGGTTTTTTTGTCATTTGTTGTGTTTTATGATACTTGTTTGCAGCTCTCGTCTATAAAGATAGACTTTGTACAAACTATCAAAACTTTATTTTAAACTCTGGTGAAGATCTGAAATGCTGCGGCTGGATTTAGTGTTGATGTGTGTAAAAATGATGAAGAGGAGCTGCAGTCAGTGTTGTTTGTTGTGCTGCTCTCTGCTGGAGGGAAACAGTTACTGCAGATATAAAAAAACATTTTAACATTAAGCTTCTCTGTCTCATTTTATTTCCTGTTGAATTCTGGGATTTCAGACTGACGCTGTGAGCTGACTCGTCTTCTTGTCGATGAAGCGCAGAGCTTCGTCGTGGTTCATCTCCACGAAGAAACCGTAACCCACCGCCACGAAGATCCTGGACGCGTCCTCGCTGAAAGGAGACAAGGAGACAAATATCATCATCAGGAGGCTGCGACTGTTTATTTAAATGATGCAGCAGGTTATGATCTGAGCTGTAGAGGTAAATAAAATCGACCAATCAGTGTCCATCTTCATCATATCATGTTTCACAGCGTCTACATGGTTCTAATTATAGATCAGTGTTTGGAATATAACAAAATAACAAAACTGACTTGTGGGGAATAAACAGTTTGACTAATAGATGAATCAGCATTTTGTTTCCTAATAACTGAAACCGTTGTGTGTTTACAACGGTTACTGAGGTCAACGACCTTTTCAAAGCTGAAAACATCATGTTAACAGAGTTGTTGTGTTAGTATCTGGATTAAACATCTGTAAGTGCTTTTATAGAAGCTTTAATCCTGTGCTTTATTGGGATGTTTGGCTCACATTTCGAGAACAGATTGTGCTTTTAAAAATATTTACAGAGCAGTAATTCATCTACATACAGCTGACAGTCAGACCTCCTGCTTTCAATGTCTTCATATCTCTACATCAGCTTTGCTGAGGAGATTTTCCAGCTTCTTACTTTGTTGTCTTTTGTCTGACAGATTATTATTTAATGCTGCGCATGTTAATGTCACATATGATTCATTCATCTGTTTCATGAAAGCAGCTCCGGTCAGCCTGCTAGCTTCAGCACGGAGGGTTTGTTTGTTTTAAACACCGGCGTAGCAGGAGAGCGGGTGGTGCTTTGTTGGTCCGTGTTGACGGTAACTGTTGTCTCCGTGTCTCATACAGAGTTCAAACAGAAAACAAAACAAGCGCTCCTAGAAGCTACAATAGAAACTGCGGTATGAGGCTGTTCTGAGCTAGCTTAGTTTGCGTAAACGCTTTTTCAGTTGACGTGCGTTTATCCTCCCGCCCTGGTCGTAGCTCTGTGCTCCTAAACTTGTGTTCAGTTCACGTCTGTTTTCAAATCAGAAATTGTTTAATGAAAAAACAACTTGATTTTCAGAAGATACTTTTATTTATCCATATATGTGCTTGATAAAAGTTTTTTCTTTTTAGCTTTTTTGATACTAAATCAACATTTTGAATAATGAGAATTGAATTTTGTGGTTATTGTGATGATGCTCCTCGTTGGTTCCTCTGTGTTTACATGTTAATTAACCAACGTGGAGCCGTTACATCTATCAGCCTCTCTTCTATCAGTCGTTAATAAGCCATTTAATTAAGAAATGTAAATGTCTGTGAGTTTAACGAACCCTGAAGGATTTTAATGTGACTTTATCTAAAGACGAGTCGAGTCTGTTCCTGTATTGATAAGTTTGTACTTCACTGTGATCAGTGATAATGATTGTGATTGATTAGTTGTGTTCGAGTGTCAGCAGCTCACACTTCAGCCTGGACGAAGAAGTTACAGCCGAGATCCACGTCTGTCTTCAGCTGCTGAGATCCCGCCTCCTGCAACGACACACGCGGTGACATCACAATGACATCACAGTGACATCACTCCCTCACCTTCATACTGAACATGTTCCTCATGTTTAAAAACGCAACAAAGACCCAAACAATTTTTAAAACCTATAACCTCCGGCTCCTCTCTTTGACAGAAAACTCAGACTCTGTAACAAATTATAATTTATTTATGTTATTTTTTAATATTTTTATGAGTGTGTGTGTGTGTGTGTGAGTGTGTGTGTGTGTGTGTGTGTGTGTACCTGCAGACTCTGGATGGTGTTCTTCAGCTGCAGGTACTGAGAGATTTTCTCATAAACAGCATCTCTCTGCTCGAACACTTTCCTGAAAAACACACAAACACACACGTTTCGTGAGCTTTAAAGTGTCACTTCTAGAGCTGCAACTAACCTTTTATTTTCATTGTTGATTAATGTTACGATGAACTGATTAGTTGCTTGGTTGAAAATGTCAGAAAAACATGGATCAGTGTTTCCTAAAACCCAAGATGATGTCCTCAAATGTCTTGTCTTATTTTCTGCATTTCTGCTGAAATCAATGTAATTGGATATGTGATTTCTGGATCGTGTTTATGGTCACGTTGGGCTTTGAGAAACATTTATATACACTTTTCACCATTTTATAGACCAAACAACTTAATCGATTAATCAAGAAAATAATCGACAGGTTAATAGATAATTACTATAATCATTAGTTGAAGCTCTAATCTGAAGGTGTCCGGTGTCACTTTAGACTCTGAGAAATTTTAACGGCAATTTTTTTTTACTATTTTCTGACATTTTATAGACAAAATAATTAATCAAGAAAATAATTAACAGATTAATTGATGACGAAAATAGTCGTTAACTGCTTGCTATTCTGAAAACTGTCTCCAGTATGTTCTGTTGATTATATAAAGATGTAAATACTCGAGTAAAGTACAAGTAACGTTACCTCTAACCTGTACTTGAGTTACTGCTCCACATACAGACTGTATAAACCATAACTACATGTTTTCTATGACACCAAATTAAACTTTTATAACATATTAAAGCCTCTGCAGTGCGTCAGTTT
The DNA here is from genome assembly GCF_914725855.1 of Thunnus albacares. Classification (NCBI taxonomy): domain Eukaryota; kingdom Metazoa; phylum Chordata; class Actinopteri; order Scombriformes; family Scombridae; genus Thunnus; species Thunnus albacares. Next base: position 33,531,427 of record NC_058110.1, on the reverse strand, counting down.
GTGTGTCTTACTGTAAATCTCTCTTCAGGACTTCATTGATGAAGTTTTCATACTGCTGAACCTTCTGATCCGCATTAGCATTATCGTTAGCATTATCGTTAGCATTAGCATTAGCATTAACAGGAGGAGCCATCGCCATTCGCCTATTTTCCCTTTAAAACCAAACTTTTCGTCCGAGAGGAAGATAAAGTACTGCCGCTGTAACGTGCTGAAAGTCTGACTGATCTTATGTTTAACGTCTCTGCGTCATTATCGATCCACAAACTGTTCAGATAGCATGCTGCAGCCTCATGTAAACACCTCTCTGCAGCACACCGTGAGCCCAGTTTTTCTTTCCTAGGATGGCGAAGTCATGACCCGCCCTACTCTGCCTCTGATTGGCTGATACTCGATGCCTTCGTTGTTTTGATTGGTTAGATTCAGAGGTCAGAGACGGTTCAGGAATATATGTGTATATGTTATATTGTATGTTATATGTTATATGTTATAGAGCATCTTTGATCTACTCTCTACAAAACAAAGAATAACAGTTAAAACAATAATCAAAATAGTCATAAATAAATAAAAAGGAACCGGATGAAAACAAAAATAAATAAATAACTAATACTAATATTTCTCAGATTTCCAACACTTGTCACCTGAAGACTTTTTTTTTTTTTAGAATATTACTGATATTTTGCTCTTTTTTTAGTGCATTATTTATAACTTCTCTCTTGAAACATACCTTTGGCAGCGAGATTGTTAGGGTGATAATATCAGGGTAAACCAATCAGAGGCAGAGTAGGGCGGGTCAAGACTTCGCCATCCTAGGAAAGAAAAAATAAAAGCAGCAGGTGCTGAAGCCACAGAACGAGAGTGAATAGAATATATACTAAATGACAGGTTCACATTTTTTTCCAGTGAGTCTTAAACCAGCAGTCAGGTGTCCATAGTAACAGTGAAAGAGGTTTTCCTCGCTGTAATCATTCCTCCTGTTCATACTGGATATTAAAAGATTCTTCAAATGTGTTTTCAATGGAAGTGATGGAGGATAAAATCCACAGTGTGTCCACACAGTCATTTAAAAGTCTCTGTGACGCTTATATGAGGCTTCAGCTGTCTGAGTTAGTCATATCAAGTGGATATCTGACACATTTACAGTCTTTTTAGCATCAAATTCCCTCTTTGTGTTCCCTCGGACAGTGTTTCCCTGTTGAGCTGCAGGTGGAAGTATAGTAACAAAAAGAGGGACTTTGACACTAAAAAGACTGTAACGTTGAAAGATATCTACTTGATTTGACTCATTTGGACGCTGAAGCTTCATATTAGCTTCAACTTTTAAATACATTTTTTGCACAGAAGGAGGACTGTGGATTTTGTCCTCCATCACTTCCATTGTAAGGTCATTATGAAGGGATCTTCTAATGGTCAGTATGAACAGGAGGAATGATTACAGCAAGAAATACAGCTTTAATGTTCGTTTGAGCTCCTGACTGTTGGTTTAAGACACAACTGAAAAATTATGAACCCATCCTTTACTATTTAAACATTTACATCTATGAATATACACAACAATCAATGCTGCTTACTAGAAAATCCGGGGTTTTCTCTTCCATAAGTACTCCAGCTTTAATCAGATCACATTAGAGGTTTCACTAATATATTCTTAGACAGAAGCCAGCTCTGAAATGAAAGCCTGGAGGAAAATATGCTTTACAGTCTTAATATCCCTCTCACATAATCCACAAGTTGTTGTTCTAATTAAATCTTTTATGCAAGAAGTGATTGGATGGATAGATGTCATTTGAATTTTTAAAGGTCACTTCTTTGGCTTTAGGTAGGATTGGATAAGACTCTAGTTTCACAGCTTTAGAGTTTATGCAGTATTTTAGTGTCTCCAGGTGGGATTTTAAGTAGGACATGAAGACAGTAAGGTTGGGTTTATATTTTGCAAATTTGCTGGCGTGTATGTGGAATTTAGCTGATAAAGAAATAAGATTAATAACATATATTATCTCAACAGGCATTCCATCAGCAAAAAAAACAAAACAAAACTACAAATTAAATAAATTTAATTTTGAGTTTGAGTTGAGCATCTAATGTTAGGTTTAAAAAAAGATTAAGGTCATACAAAAAAGTCTGATTAAAGGTACAGTCCCAAAAAATATGAGGTGTTGTTTAATCCGTGTTTTCTACTTGCTGTATTTATTTATTTCTCTATTTATTTTAGGTTTTCTATCTGCTTTGTTTTTTATTATTTTAGGGGGATTTTCTACCTGTCTCATTATTTTATTTTGGGGATTTTCTACCTGCCTTATTATTTTATTTTGGGGATTTTCTATCTGCCTTATTATTTTATTTTGGGGATTTTCTGCCTGCCTTCTTATTTTATTTTGGGGATTTTCTACCTGCCTTATTATTTTATTTTGGGGATTTTCTACCTGCCTTATTTTTTTATTTTGGGGATTTTTTACCTGCCTTATTATTTTATTTTGGGGATATTCTACCTGCCTTATTTTTTTATTTTGGGGATTTTCTACCTGCCTTATTATTTTATTTTGGGGGTTTTCTACCTGCCTTATTTTTTGGGGGGGGGGATTTTCTACCTGCCTTATTATTTTATTTTGGGGATTTTCTAGCTGCTCTGGTTCTGTAGCTGTTAATGTCGTGACGTCACTGTAAACAAACATGGCTGACCGCTGGAAGCTCTGTAGTTAACATCAAACGCTTATTTTAAACTGTTCTTCATGGGAACAAGTATGTATTTCTTTTATAAAATACTTATATTTATGGCTCTCTAGTTTGTGTCAGACACATGTGTCGCGAGCGTCACCTGCCGCTGTTTCGATCAGACGATACTTGTCGTTGAATTTGACGTGCTAGCAGAGTTAGCTTAGCTAGCATGTTACCAAGGCAACGTTAGCCAACAGTTAGCAAGCTCAACTCTGGAGCTGATGGTGTTTCCCCTAAAAGTCGATTATTCTTCATAAGATGTTGGTTATTTGTCGATGTCTGACATGCCGAATTAAAGAACACTTTAATAGTTTTAAAGGGTTCGAAGTAACGATTAATAAATGTCTATATTATTGAGCTGATAAGCGGAACATAAATTAATTGCCAGATTTATGAACAGAGTTCGTGGTTCGCTCCAGTTAATCTGCTTCTCCGAGTCATTGACAAATGACAACAAATGACTATACTGGTGTTTTTATATTTCATGAGATATTATCTACACATTAAAAATACTTTTCAATCGTTGCTGACTATTTTTCTAAACAAACAGACCGCTATCATTTTTAATGTCGGTGTTTTCTTGTCAGGAGTCAAATCACAGAGTTTTAACAGAACTTCTCCTGCAGAACATCTGAAGAATAAGTTAATTTTAGGTCTGATTTGTCAGAAAATAACATAACTGAATAAGGAATAAAGTAGAACATTTCTGCTAGTCAACTTTATATTTATATTTTCTCCTTCTGACTACAAGAGAATTAAATTCAGTTACAGAGGAATTAAACCAGTTTCTGCTCAGTTTGCTCAAAGATCCTCTTGCAGGAAACAGAGTGAGAGTGTGTTTGCTGTCTGAACACAAACAGCCCTTAAAGAACTTTAACTGAATTAAATACCATATCAAATGAGTGTTGAAATGAAATTAAAACATCTCACCAAACCCTCAGCACTGGGACAGTTGACTGGTTAAACAGCCAGCAGTGATCCAGGGTGAAGCAGTGTTGGTGAAGACATGGAGCAGTACAGTATCCTGGGTCGGGTTGGAGAAGGAGCCCACGGCATCGTCTTCAAGGCCAAACACATTGAGGTAAATCTGCTGCCCAAAAAGCCCAAACACAATCAAAGATTACTTTTGTTTTTCAGCTGAAAAGCCATATATCTTCTACCCTTACATGTTTTAAAACCTGTGCAAACGACTCAGCATTGATGTATCAATGACTGATGTATTGATCATGATGTATTGGATGTTGTTGATCAGACTGGAGAGACGGTGGCGCTGAAGAAAGTAGCTCTGAGGAGGCTGGAGGACGGGATCCCCAACCAGGCACTGAGGGAGATCAAGGCCCTGCAGGAGATCGAGGACAACCAGCACGTGAGTACCAGAGGACGCCGTGTCGAGGTCAGAGGTCAGAGGTCAATGTCACACTCATTCCTCCTCTTCCTCCTCCTCCTCAGGTGGTAAAGCTGAAGGACGTCTTCCCTCACGGCACGGGCTTCGTGTTGGTTTTTGACTTCATGCTGTCCGACCTCTCTGAGGTCATCAGGAACTCTCAGCGACCTCTGACCCCGGCTCAGGTCAAAGGTTACATGATGATGCTGCTGAAGGGCGTGGCCTTCCTGCATCACAACAACATCATGCACCGGGTGAGAACGTCATTTCCTCTCTGAGCGGAGTTTCTGTTCCTGTGGTCCTTCGGAATAATAAAAGCCCTGATGTGTGTGTGTGTGTGTGTGTGTGTGTGTGTGTGTGTGTGTGTGTGTGTGTGTGTGTAGGACCTGAAGCCAGCGAACCTCCTCATCAGCTCGTCAGGTCATCTGAAGATCGCTGACTTCGGTCTGGCCAGACTGTTCAGTGAGCGGGGAGACAGACTGTACAGCCACCAGGTGGCCACCAGGTACAGACAGCAGCTGACTCATTCACTTCAATGAGACAGCGGAGCTGCAGCTGCAGAGGGCTGCAGCAGAAAAACATCCAGCAAAAAAGTTTAATCTGAATGAATTTATGCTGCAAAACAATATTCATTCATTCTAAAGTGGCTCGTACGAGTGATTTCAGAGAATTTGTCACGTTCACCAATTTTCTTAGAAATTTCTCTGAAGACTGAACAACGTTGACGAGTTCAGAGCTGTCGAAAGACGAACACACAGTCTGACTTTCTTCACACGAGGAAAAATACTCATCTGACCTGAAATCATGATGTCTTTATCTGAATCTAGAGTGTAAATGTGAAACAGTTTCCTGATGTGCTGATGTTTATATCAGTAGTAAACAGGTGTCTCTCTGTCCAGCAGCATGTTGTGTTACAGCTGACAGTGTAACATCACCTGCTGTAATATTCTCTCCTCTAATATCTCTGTGACGGTCACATGACCTCCTGTCATATGAGTCACGGAGCGCTTTGCTTTAGAGAGATGTTTTTTTAGCTTCTAACTTCATGTCAAAGCGTTCCCTCTTTAATCCCGTCACAGTGCGGCGCTGCTCTGATGGATTCGTATTTTCAATTTTTTTCAGCTCCTCTAACACGATTACTGATGATGATAAACGTGTCTGCTGGTTTCTGACAGCAGCAACCTCAAATTCTTATTTTCAGTCTTTGGGAACATTTTTATGAATGAAATTTGCCCACAAACAGAGCAGAGCAGGTCACCAGGGACAGATCTATGCATCATATTACCCAAGTAGTCCGGGGCGAGTCTATGAACCGGTATTGTCTTTAAACAGAACCATGTGTGGATCTGCCGTCCACATCTGTTTTTGAGCTCTGCAGTGTTTCCTGTGTGTGTGTTCAGGTGGTACAGAGCTCCGGAGCTGCTGTACGGAGCCAGAAAGTACGACGAGGGAGTCGACCTGTGGTGAGAAAACTACTGTTACTACTCATCTTTATAATGATCCTGCTCATACTGCTGCTATTGAAGGGTTTAGGTTTGAAATCTGGGGCTTTACTGTATATTAACAAACAAAACAACAGTCTTAATGTTGTCAATAAGTCTAACTAAGACTCAGAAATCTGACCTAAATTGCTTAATTATTACACTTTTTTGTGATTTGTGGTTACCTGCAGAGATCAATACTGAGTCTATGACTTCAAAACTCTTCACACAGTCGACACAACAGCAACAATTATGGAGCGAACTGTGACACATTTGCATTGTTTTCACAGATAATAAACATAGTTTTAGGGTTTGGTGTCATCATTATAATATCAGGTAAGATGTGAGGTGGAGTTAAAAACATCTTTTCAGTGTTGAGAGATGAGCAGCAGAGGGCAGCAACAGTCTGAAGTCACAGCTTTACAGACTGAAGCACTGATATGACTGTGTGTGTGTGTGTGTGTGTGTGTGTGTGTGTGTGTGTGTGTGTGTTTCAGGGCTGTTGGTTGTATTTTCGGGGAGCTGTTGAACTCGTCTCCTCTGTTCCCTGGAGAGAATGACATTGAACAGCTCTGCTGCGTCCTCAGAGTGCTCGGGACGCCAACACAGGACAGCTGGCCTGTAAGACACACAGACACACACACACACACACACACACACACACACACACACACACACACACAGCCTTAAAATTCATACAGTTGTCTGAAGAGATGCTCATTTTCATCCGAAACATCTTCAATTAACCGAAACAATGATCATTTTGTCCATAAAATGTCAGAAAATAGTGAAAATTGCCTGTTATAATTTTGTAGAGATCATGGAAACGTCCAACACATCAACTGTATCCAAATATATTCAGTTTACTATCATATATGACTCAGAAAAGTATCAAATCGTCACATTTGAGAAGCTGAAACCAGCAAATATTTGGACATTTTTGCTTAGAAAATGACTAAAACAATGAATCGATTATTAAAATAGTTGCTGTTTAATTTTATGTTGATTGATTGATCTCTTAACTAAACTGTAGTCCAAAAACACACATTTCTTTATATTTCATATTTGTCTTAATAAAGAGTCTCCACGGATTTATTATTTCACGTCTGAAACATCATCAGACTCATGATGGACAGTAAATCTCTGCTGCAGAACCAGAAACATCGTCTTCTTTATTATAGTCTTTTTTATTTTATTACACATTCTTCTTCTTTCTGGTGAAAACCTGCTGCCTACGTTACCCACAATGCACCTGGAGATTGTAGTGTGTTATGCTAGTAGCGGCTAATGTAGCCTGGAGCTGCTACCCAAACATAACAGACCCGATCCAAGATATAGTCGACCTGAACGCAGAGAGAACACAAACACCGGCAGCAGCCTGATGTTATATCAATTAATTCGATCAATTAACAAGCAGCCGCAGTGGGAAAGAGCAGCTATATTATAATAATGATGCCCTAAGAACAAATGTAAAGTCATAGAAATGAAAATGATTTGTTTATATGCTTCAAACACACATTTATAACAGATAACCTGTACCAACAATAAAACCTTCTGTAGCCAACTAGATGATAGACAGACAAAGGATGTTCTAACCTATTTACTCTTTATTTTATTTAATATAAATTAATAATAAATGTAATATCTGTGAATCAAATTCCAAAATTCATTTAACAGCAAATCTTGTAGACGACTGATTTTCCTAAAATAATCCTGACTGATGTTTTAAAACACACTTGAAACGTTGTGAACCTTTAATGTTCTCTCTCTCTCTGAAGGAGATCGTTGAGCTGCCAGATTACAATAAAATCACCTTTAAGGAGAATCCAGCGATCCCATTGGAGGAGATCGTCCCTGACACCTGCCCCCAAGCCGTCGACCTGCTCTACAAGTTCCTGGTTTATCCGTCCAAACAGCGCTGCTCAGCCCGGCAGGTAGGAAACAGGAAGTGAAGTTCAGGATTCAGAAAGAGGAGTTCCTCAGGGTTCAATCCTAGGTCCCCAATTCTTTCTGTTTTTCTCACCAGTTGATCATAAATCTCTCAGCTCCCAAAGTCTTAAAGTTCTTCATGACTACTAACAAGTTTCAAACTGTGATTTACAAAATCCACCAACTAAAACCATGTAAACAGGAAGTGACTGTAGCATCACAAACTCCAAAAATAAGAGTTTTAGGAGCCAAAAGATAAAATAAAGTGACTGTAGGTGAAATATACAGTACCAGTCAAAAGTTTGGAATTTGTACTGTATGTGTTTCAGATTTAGTCGTATTGATGCAGTTTACAGTGAGAGAGAAATATCTGATTATGCTAAGCTAACTGACGTTATTTGGTCATTTAGTTGAACGTTATTGGTTCAATAATTTAAGGTATTTCGTATTTTTTCTGTGAAATGTAAAGGTCAAGTTTTAATTTAGTGAATATAAGGCATCACTTCCTGTAACTGAACAGTCTCAACTCAGGTGAGATGATCTGAAAAGCACCTAGCTTACTGTTTGACTGATTAATTGATTACTACATGTATTGATTGACGTATTGGCTGTTCATTGGTTCTCCTGCAGGCTCTTCTCCATCCGTACTTCTTCTCCTCTCCTCTTCCTGCTCACCACTCGGAGCTGCCCATCCCTCAGAGGGGGGGTCGACCGCCCCGCCAGCGTCTTCAGGCTCCGCCCACTGACTTCTCAGTGGACCTGCCCCTGCAAAACAGCGTGGTAGACCCCGCGCTGCTGCAGGGACACGCCTCCTGTCTCTGACTGATCAACCAATCATGTTTACTCTTATATATTACATACATATCTGTTTTAATTTATTCACTTTTGCACTCTAACCTGCTTTAATAAAGAAGCTGTTCTCACACTTCCTGTTGCTCTTCAGTGTCTCAAAATAATAATTAAATCAAAATTATTATATATATTTGTCCCTCCATAAATAAAGACAACTGTAGCAACGAAGAGGACTGAATGAAGTGTTCAAGTCTGTCTTAAAACAACAACAACAACCTGCTTCGATTTCAGAGACCTTTGTTGCACGTCACATCCATCTCTCTCCCCTTGTTTCCTGTCTGCCTCTTCACTGTCCAATAAAGGCAAAACTGCAAAAAAAAAATCTAAAAAAAAGCTAATATGAAGCTTCAGCGTCCAAATGAGTCATGTCAAGTAGATATCTTTCAACGTTACAGTCTTTTTAGTGCCAAAGTCCCTCTTTTTGTTACTACCACCTGCAGCTCAACAGGGAAACACTGTCCGAGGAAACACAAAGAGGGAATTTGATGCTAAAAAGTGTAAATGTGTCAGATATCCACTTGATATGACTAACTCAGACTGATGAAGCTGAATAGAAGCTTCACATCAACTTTTAAATGACTGTGTGGACACACTGTGGATTTTATCCTCCATCACTAACATTGAAAGCACATTTGAAGGATCTTTTAATATCCAGTATGAACAGGAGGAATGATTACAGCGAGGAAAACCTCTTTCACTGTTACTATGGACACCTGACTGTTGGTTTAAGACACTTGAAAAACTGTGAATTTATCCTTTAAGACGGCAGAGATGACAACTATAAAGTTGAGGGAAAAAAAGACTTTAGAAGATGGTGTTGAGGAATTTTAATGATATGCACAAAACCGAGTTATTGTGACCTACAGTCATTCTGAGTCATTTAGTTTTTATATGCTAAAAAAAACCTGTTGTTCAACTGTTAAAGACACAAAGATTTCAGCTTCTTAAACTGCTGCAAGTGAAACCTGTTTTTCCTTAAATATGGAAAACAAACTCCAGGAACACATTTTTATTTCTTCATAAAGACAGATAAAAGTGAGATATTGCTCAGATAAAATGTAAAATCCTCCTCCACTCAGAAATATGTTTTTCTTCCTGTTCTTGCATTTGGATGTTTGAGCTTCACTGTGCAGAATGATGTATGTGCAGAGTCTCACATTATTATTATTATCATTATTATTATTATTATTATTATTATCATCTCAAACATACATGTTTTTGTTACAAGCAGAATCTTTTCATATGTCTTAATACATGTATGGAGGGGATCTTTAAAGTAAAAAATTTCAGTCAACACCAGTTTCACCCTTCAATATTTTAAAAAAAGAGCTGAAAAAGTGTGGGAGGTGCCAAACACTTCCTCTTTCTCCTCTTTCTCCTCCTGTTGTCTGTCAGCTTGGAGCAGCAGTCAGAGACGTAAACTGTTATAAGACAGAGACAGACTGAGCAGCTCGTCAGTGAGTATCATCATCATCACTGCACTTTAATGTGTTTCTATTTATTCTCTGCAGATGTTTTTTTTTCTCGCAGCTTTTGTGACCAAATCGTTGATTTTGGTTCGTAAAACATTTTTTTCTGATTTGATGCTGATGTTTTTCAGCTGAGCGTTTAAAGTTAGTTTTATCTTTAGTATCTAAAGTGTCTTTAATTTGTTAATTAATTCATTGTTTTATTCATTCGGCGAGTAAAGGAGTAGAAATGTTCTGCGTTAAATCTCTTTTTCTCTCCCCCCCCCCCCACCCCTCCTCGCCTGACCCTCAGTGATGATGATGATGATGTCAGATTGTTCGCAGCCAGCTGATTGGTCGTCCGCTGTTGCAACAACCAGATCAGAAACATCAAGACTCTTCACAAAGGTTAGAAGGATCATCACTGCTACACTGCTGCTACTAACTGCACTTTATTACTACTATTACTGCTTCATTTACTGCAGCTACCGTCACAGTAAAACTAAAAAAAATATCAGTTTGATACTGAAATTGTTGGGTTTTTTTCCCAGTTGTGACATCTCACTGGGCGGCTATTCAAACTGACTCATTCAAATTGTGTAATTTAACATTTTTTAGTTAAAAAAATAAAGAAAATTCCACCTTAAAAGAGCTTTTTTTCATAAAAACTTTAACTGAGGCAAAAAAAAGCTCATTAATCTGTAAATAAAACAGATTTCATCTCTTTTGACCCTTTTGGTGCAAAGAAAGGGAAGAAAATCGAGACTGATCGGACTAAACATGAGATTATATTTATGTGTCATCAACTGAGAATCATTTCTGGATGAAACTGTTGAACTTTAAAGGTGCAGCATATATACGACTACACGTCGCACTGGAGCAGCAGCATCTCAGTCCCAAAACAAATGTGTTTGTCATTTACTCAGTAAAGTTGGAAAAAAGAAAAGCTGCATCTGAACACAGCTCAGAAAACTCAGATCAAACTGTCAAACTACAGCAGCGCTGATCAAATGTGAGTCATGATTCTTTTACTGCATTATCTATTTCTGCCTCAAATGTTTGCAGAAACATATTTTTAGTGAACTGTTTATCTTTAATATGAGAAAGTTTGTGACCCGGCCGTCATGTTGATGACGCTCCAACATTTTTCAGCAACAGCCACTCAGTGTTTTTACATTCTTTAATTATCTGTATATGTTATGAGATCGTTCTTATTGTTGGTTGCAGGCTGGATTCACATTCACTCACTGGAGGGATTGACAGGAAGTGATGCATTACTATTTGTAATTTGATCTCATTAATATCAGCCTCAGTCTTTGCTCTACTGCAGTCGTATCAGAGCTGGTTAATTAAGCTAATGCTACTGCTAACACAACATGTCCTACTGCTGCTGCTTCACATTAAAACATGTCAACTGGACAAACACAGGATGGCTTTTATTGTGAAGCAGTCACAGGAAACACAATGTATTTGTCACCGAGGTTAATGGGAATATAACTTTTGACAGATATGATGCAGACCGTGCAGCTCTAAACGCATTAACTTGTTATTTTTGAAGCATTGGAAGCTTTTTTTTTTTCAGCGTGTGCAATTTAATTCTCCACTTCTTCCTCTCAGGTTAACTCCGCCCCCTCACACACCTTCCTCCAATCACCAAGGACGTCACATGAGGCCAGTTATGAGGTCATTAATCCCTCTCTCTGGTTGGACGACTCCGGCTGTCAGTCACTGAGCTCTGCATATATCCCGCCTCCTCTCTCCTTGTATGGTGATCCTGCTTTGACCCCGCCCCCCACTTGTCTCCTCCCCTCCTCCACGCCGGGATGGACCAGTTACTATGGCAACCCTTACACTTCATCCTCCTCCTCTTCTGGTGATTGGGCATCACCTGTCAGTGTGCCGTGGGGGCGGGGCAACATACCAGGTGAGATATCTACCTGTCCGTCTGAGCTGCTGCTGTCTGTTTAAGAGGTTTTATTCACTGTGTGTTTCATCTGTGTGTGTGTGTGTGTGTGTGTGTGTGTGTGTGTTCAGAGCAGCGTGAGTGTGTGAGCTGTGGGACGAGCAGCGCCCCCCTGTGGATGAGAAACACCACTGGATATCACCTGTGTAACACCTGCAGCTTCCAACAGAAAACCAACAGACACAACAGACCACTGCTGAGGCCGAAGAAGAGAACTGTGAGACAACAATAATAATAATAATTAATATTGATAATAATTAATAATAGTAATAGTGTAATAGGATATTAAGAGCATAATGAATGAAAAGTAATATCTTTAAGCATTTTAATGTGTTCTGACTTTAAAGGGTTTTATTGCGGTAAAACAAATGTACTAAACATGAAAGTTGTTTTTTCAATTAAGAGAAAAATTCAGGAAGTCTTTAATGCTATTTTGCAAATCCTGAAGGTTTTTATTAGCCCTTAGATTAATACTGGTTGAAGTTATAATCCTTTAGATGTCAGTTCTAGATGATTTACAGTAAACACTGGTTGATGAGCTACTTCATCAGAAAATTCAGTAGATATTTCCGATCATGAATATAATCAAAAAGAGGTTTGATCTCATGAAAATCTAACAGATTATAACTTTCAGCTGTTTCATGTGTTTATTTTCAGACTGTGACTCAGAGAAAAGGAACTCAGTGTGTGAACTGTCTGACAGCAACAACAACTCTGTGGAGGAGAAACTCTGCAGGAGAACCAGTGTGCAACGCCTGCGGACTCTACTACAAACTACACCAGGTACTGCAAACTCTACTACAAACTACACCAGGTACTGCAAACTGTACTACAAACTGCACCAGGTACTGCAAACTGTACTACAAACTGTACCAGGTACTGCAAACTGTACTAGAAACTGCACCAGGCACTACAAACTGTACTATAAAATTGCACCAGGTCCTGCAAACTGTACTACAAACTGGACCAGTTACTGCAAACTATACGACAAACTGCACCAGGTACTGGAAACTGTACTGCAAACTGCACCAGGTACTGCAAACTGTACTACAAACTGCACCAGGTACTGCTAATTGTACTACAAACTGTACCAGGTACTGCAAACTCTACTACAAACTGCACCAGGTACTGCAAACCGCACCAGGTACTGCAAACTGTATGACAAACTGCACCAGGTACTGCAAACTGCACCAGGTACTGCAAACTGTAGGACAAACTGCACTCAGTACAAAAACTGTACTGCAAACTACACTGGGTACTACAAATTGTACTACAAACTACACCAGGTACTGCACACTGTACGACAAACTTCACTCAGTACTACAAACTGTACTACAAACTGCACTGGGTACTACAAACTGTATCAGGTACTGCAAACTAAAACAGGTACTATACAGTATACTACAAACTACACCAGGTACTATAAACTTGAGTGCAAATTACAGCAGGTACTACAAACTGTACTATGAACTACACCAGGTACTATAAACTATACCATAAAGTACATCAGATACTATAAATTATACTATAAACTACACCAGGTACTATAAACTATACTATAAACTACACCAAGTACTATAAACTGTACTATAAATTACATCAGGTACTATAAACTATACTGCAAACTACACGAGGTACTATAAATTATACTATAAACTACACCAGGTACTGCAGACTCCAGTATATGGCCATAAGTATGTGGACACTCCTCAGTTGCGGTGGAGGGGAGTCTGTCCTGAGCTCCATCCAACACTGTTGAGATGAGCTGCAGCTGTGTGTCAGATCCTCACTGATCTGCTGTCTGACTCAATCTGCAGGTTCCAACATCTGGAGGAAAGACTGACAGCAGGAGTGTGGAGGCTGTCAGAGCTGCACATTAATGAACATGGAGCCACATGTTACACTGTCGCACATGTATGTAGTATGACTCCAGGAACCAGATGCCATTGAATGCTCCTCCTGTTTTTCAGGTCAACAGACCGCTGACGATGAAGAAAGACGGAATCCAAACCAGAAACCGTAAAATGACCAATAAGAACAAGAGGAGCAGAAAAGCTGACCAATCAGAGACTGAGCTGTCCAGCCTGGTCAGGCCCCCGTTTCCTGCTGGAACTATTTCTTGTTGCCCACTGATCATGTCTGACTGTATGTGCTGTGCAGGAGACGCTGCACAGAGGCACTGGGCGGATGGATACACTGATGTTTGACAGGAAATATTTCCAGCATGTAACTTTATCTTTTGAGCTTATTTTTACTGTCTGTGGTTTTATCTCTGCAGATTTGGAATATTTTTTTTTACATTTCTTTGATAATAAAATTGCTGGATCATTCCACCTGCTATGCCACCTTTAATTACTCTCCTGTCATGTTGTATAAGTGTGCAGTTCTTCTTTTCTTCCATGAGATTTTTTCTGTGTTGTGTTTTATTCATCTCCCTGTAACTGAAAACATATCACATTTGGGTTTTTTTTGTTTTGTTAATAATGGTCTTTGTGTGCAAGTATTGATTTGTATATCTGTCAGATAAACAGCTGGTCACAAAAACTTTGGCCTCATATTTTATTCTGGAAAAATATTTGCAACACACGCTGATCTTTTAGAAATTTATAATAAACAGTAAGTTTTTCCAACTGAGTCAGTTGAAAGTTTGTGAAAACTAGTTAGCAAGAGGGCAGAGAAGTTGAAATAGTTTGCTAAAAGTGATGTAATTGGTTGAAACTGCCAAAAAAAAAAAAAAAAAAAAAAGTATAAACAGTTGAACTTATTCGGTAAATATAATGGAATAATATCTGGAATGGGTAGCAAAGTATCATGTAGTTAGCTAAAAGTAATGTAGCTGAAATAGCTAAAACATAATGGATAAATAGCAGAAAACAAGATTTAGCATAGGGCCCCCAAAAAGTTAGAAATGGCCCTGTTCTGCACTATAACACTAAGAAAAAGATGGCAATTAAGAATTACTCAGAACTCCTTATATAACTTATGCACTCAAAAATTACTGTATTTACAGTATACTAATGTACTGTATATCTAAATATGTGTGTACAAATAGATGATATTGTAAACTTGGCAGCTACTGGCAAGTTTATTTGTACAGCACATTTCAACAACAAGGCAATTCAAAGTGCTTTACACAAAACATTTAAGCATTAAGTGTAAATGCAAAAGAAACACATGAACATTTAAGTACAATTAAAAAACAGTTATTAAAGAGTTAAGAGAAATCAATAATAAACTAAAATAGAATAAGACAGATAAAATATGAGAATAAACGCTACAGTGCAGTGATTTATTCAAAGGCAACAGCAAACAGAAAAGTCTTCAGCTGTGATTTAAAAGAACTGAGAGTTGCAGCAGACCTGCAGTTTTCTGGGAGTATTTTCCATAAATATTTCATAAAAACTGAACGCTGCTTCTCCAGGTTTAGTTTTGACTCTGGGGACAGAAAGTAGACCTGTCCCAGACGATCTGAGAGGTCTGGATGCTTTATAACGTAGCAGCAGATCAGAAATGTATTTTGGCCCCAAACCATTCGGTGCTTTATAAATCAACAGCAGTATTTTAAAAACAATTCTTTGACAGACAGGAAGCCAGTGTAAAGATCTTAGAACTGGAGTCTGATCGATTTTTTTAGGGAGACCTTTAAAGATAATGTTACAGTAGTTGAGTCTACTGAAGATAAATGTATGGACAAGTTTTTCCAAATCCTGCTGAGACATAAGTCCTTTAATTCTTGATATATTCTTTAGGTGATAGTAGGCTGACTTTGTAATTGTCTTAATATGGCTGTTGAAATTCAGGTCTGAGTCCATGACTACACCAAGATTTCTGGCTTGGTTTGTGGTTTTTAACATTATCAATTCAATCTTTCTTTCTTGGCTCCAAAAACAATTACTTCAGTGTTATGTTTGTTTAATTGAAGAAAATTCTGACACATCCAATTGTTGATTTATTCGTTGCACTTACCCAGTGCTTGCTTTGGACCACAGTCCCCTGGTGATACACTTATGTAAATTTGTGTGTCATCTGCATAACTGTGGTAAAATATTTTGTTGTTTTCCAAAATCTGAGCTAGTGGGAGCATTTAGATGTTGAACAGAAGAGGCCCCAGAATGGAGCCATGGGGAACTCCCCATGTCATTTTTGTCCACTCAGATGTGTAATTACCATGGATGTATAATAAGAGCTGGATACCGGACTAAAAATGGCGCCCATTCAGTCCTATAGGAGTTGCTCGGCTGGCACCTACGCCAAAAAAAGTTTCTAGCTTCCGGGTTTGCTTTCACATTGTGTGGCCCACTGAATAAGCGCAGTAGTGTTTCCCCCGTTGGCCCCACCCGCGAGCTCCTGCTCAGCCCATAGACTTTACAGTGTGGTGACATCACAGATTTTAAAATCGCTTTTCTCGGCTCGAGGAAAGTTTTACAAATATAAAACCTCCATGGATCAAAAGTTCATAATAGAAGAGTCATAATTGATCTTGTTTGAAGTTCGAGATGTCCTGTCAACAGATTTACAGATGTCTCTTTTACAATGGTGGTCTATAGAGAAAATGCTTTTTGGGCAGGGGGATTTTTCGTTGCAATACCGCGAGTGACCTCTGGGAAAATTGGCTGCAAAGCTGAGCAGCGGCACCCTATCCAGCTTTTATTATACATCCATAATAATTACCTACAGACACAAAGTAGTTCCTGTCCTTTAAGTAGGATTAAAATCAGTTCAGTACTGTGCCGGAAAGTCCCACCCAGTTTTCCAGTCTGTCTAGTAATATGTTGTGGTTGACTGTGTCGACTGCAGCACTGAAATCCAGTAATACTAATACTCAGTCTCGCAGTCTCAGTGCTGTGGTGTGGTCGAAATCCTGACTGGAAGACTTGAAAACAGTTGTTTAGTGCCAAGACGTTGTTCAGCTGTTGTTGTTCAGCTTTTTCAATGATTGTACCTAAAAACAGGAGGTTTGATATGGGCCTATAATTGTTCATTAGTGACATTTCTAGATTGTTCTTTAAGAGTGGCTTGATGACGGCAGTTTTCAGGGTCTGTGGGAAGAAGCCGAAGAGAAGAGGCCGTGCACTTTTAAACATTTTTGAAAAAGCCTGTTGGCAGAATATCAAGGCAGCAGGAGGAGGATTTCAGATGTTGTATAATGTCCTCCAAGTTTTTATGGTTGATCGGATAAAATTGTGTCATAGTATTTGAATTGATTTGAAATGGACACAAGGACAACACATACCAGTACCTGATATGGAGGCACTGACTGCTTGTCTAATTTTCCGAATTTTGTCAGTGAAGAAGGGGGCAAATTCATTGCAGACCCTGATGGATAGACGCTCAGAGGCTAATGACACAGGCGGGTTTGTTAGCCTGTCGACAGCAGCAAACAAGACACGTGCATTGTTATTGTTTTTGGCGATGATGTCAGTATTATGGTTCTTTTCCAGTCTGGCTCTTTGTTCCCTAGCTGCCATTATCCACCAGTCCACCAGAAACCATCTGCTTTTTTCCCTGTGATGTTAAGTTGTTAAGTCTGGACTGAGTGGGAGAAGGACAGGACCTAGATTGAAGGGGAATCTGTAAGTGGATAGAAGGTGGATTCGACAGTATCAGTCTATCATATTTTTGTTGGTTTCACTTGTATGTTTGACAGTTTAAAATGTTAGTGTGACATACTGAAGACAGGATTTTGTTTCTGGGTTCTTGGTTTGCTCTGTGTTTTTCCTCTTGTGTTCCCAGCCTGCTTTTCCCTTCACACTTTCCCTCCACACCTGTCCTGCATTCAGTCTCATTAGCCCTGCTCTACTCCCTGTGTCTTCTCCAGCCAATCAGCTCCCAGCCTGTCCTTGTGTCTTGCCACCTGTTCCTTGTTATTTCATTAGTTCCATTTGTATTTAAGTCCTGGTTTTCATTTCAGTTGTTGGATCCTTTGTTCAGCCTGCTCTGTTTGTGCGGCATTCTGTTTTAGTTTTACTTTGACCTGCCAGCTTTGTTTTTTGCCTGCACAAGCCTTAAATAAAGAAGTTATTCTTTAGCCTCGCTCAGCCTGCAGCCTCTTGCATTTGGGTTCACCTGCTCTGTTCCACCTAACAGAAGGATCCAACCAGTCATGGACCCAGCAGAGACAAACCTTTCCTGGGAACCCACCTGGCACTAGGGGGACCTTGTGTTTCCACTGTGCCCACCAGATCCAGAGCATGTTCAACTGGCTCTCGTCAATCTCCAGTCGCGGCCTGTGGACTGCTGGTGCCGTCTCTACCCAGGCCAGCCCAGGCTCCAGTCCTCACCAGCAGACACCAGCATGTTAGACACCAGTATGATAGCCATCCAACCCCCAAGCCTGTTGGCCACCAGCAGCCAAGCTATCCTGTTTCTTCTAAGCCTGTCACTCCAGCTTCCTCTGTACTTCGGCCTGTACTTGGGACTGCTTGCCTTCAGTATACCTCTGCCTCTGAGTCGGCTAGCCTCCTGCCTCATCATGCCCCTCCAAGTCCAGCCTCAGTCCCCATGGACACTGTCAACTGGATGAAGTGGCCAGACAAGGACCCAGCAGATATGCTTAAGGAGGTAACAGAACTTTAATATGCTTTGTAGCAATTTTCTGCCTTCTGCAATGTGACTTCCAGTATTAAGCAGAAGAATGCAGCTTTTTCTTGAGCACTCTGCGCTTGTTCATCCAAGCTATGGCTGCTGCCTAATATGAAAGAGATTGTGAACACTTATGCTGCTGATCCTGTTTTGGCTCTGGCTGGTATCAAACCTGTAGGTCCTGCACCTGATCTGCCATGCTCCTTGACTGGATCCCCTGTGGTCCCGCCCCCAGAGTCTCTGCTCCTCCGCGCCACAAAGTCTCCACTGCCCAGTGCCACAAAGAGTCAGCCCCTGGTTCCCAGTTTTCAGTGCAAGCAGCCACCCCAGCCATCTGAGCCCGGGCTTAAGCAATCTCCTGTCCCCGCTGGGCCGCAGCAATCTCCTGTCCCCGCTGGGCCGCAGCAATCTCCTGTCCCCGCTGGGCCGCAGCAGCCCCCCTGTTTCTGGGCCGCAGCAGCCCCCCTGTTTCTGAGCCGCAGCAGCCCCCTCTTTCCCTGGCTTCTCTGGCTCACCAGCCGTGCTCCCAGCAGTTGGTTGTCTCTGCCGACCTCCTCCCAGACCGTCAGCGGTCAGCCGCTTCTGCCAATGCACTACCAGACCTCCAGTCAGCAGTCTCCACTGACCCACAGCCAGACTTTCCAGGCCATCAGTCCACAGTCTTCGCTGATGCTCAACCAGAGACCTCTAGTTGGCCATCTCTGCCAACCCACAGCTAGACCTCCAAGATCATCAGTCAGCCATCTTTGCCGATGCCAAGCCAGATCTCCAGCTGCCCGCCACCTGCTCTGCACTCCAGCGATCTGCCTCTCCTGCACCCTGCCCCGACCTGCAGCCGAATCTTCTAGTGTTGGCTGCCCTTCCTGGCCTCCGCCTTCATCGCCAACCTCCATAGCAGCCCAGCCTTCATTGCAGACCTCCAGAGTGGCCCAGCCTTCTTCTCCAAACTCCAGAGGGCCCCCGCATGTCTGGTCATTCACCTGGTCACCCTTCAGAGCCACACTGGTAATCTGTCCCGCCTGACCTCTCCCATCTGTCCTGCCCCCTGGTTGCTCTCCGGAGCAATACTGGCCTTCGGTCCTGCATCCTGGTCACCCTCCTGATCCTTCAGCCTAGCCCCCAGCCTGTCTGCCTGAGGTCTCATGTTCTGTCCTTGTTCTGCCCCCAGGACACTTGCCCTTGAATCCCTCCTCCATGAACCCTGCTTGGTGTTTTTTTTTATTTATTTATTTATTTATTTAAAAATTTTGTTTATTTGATAGGGACTGAGCACATTGAACATCATAAAAGACGTAAACATGCCAGAGTTAGCAAAAAATGCTAATTTATATCTGTAGTCCCTCGGCAGGTAACAAACAGAAACAGTTTAAATTACAACATGCAAACACAAATACACAACATAAAAAGACAAAATACATTGTACACATGCCCAGTTTAAAAATGGAAAATGGAAAATGCTTTTTTCCCTGTGATGTTAAGTCTGGACTGAATGGGAGAAAGACAGCTACTTTGAATATTAAGATGAACTGTTTGATCTTGCGTTGTGATCTTACATTGCCATAGATGCCTTTTGTGTTTTATTGATCTGTTCTCTATCGATATTCATGGATAGATTGAAGGGGCTTATAAGCTTTTTCAGTGATTTTACTTAAAAACGGGAGGTTTGATATTGTCCTATAATTGTTCATTAGCGACGTGTCTAGATTTTTATTATTTTAAGAGTGGCTTTATGACGGCAGTTTTCAGGGTCTGTGGGAAGAAGCCTAAGAGAAGAGGCCGTGCACTTTTAAACATTTTTGAAAAAGCCTGTTGGCAGAATATCAAGGCAGCAGGAGGAGGATTTCAGATGTTGTATAATGTCCTCCAAGTTTTTATGGTTGGATAAAATTGTGTCATAGTATCTGAATTGATTTGAAGTGGACACAAGGACAACACATACCAGTACCTGATATGGAGGCACTGACTGCTTGTCTAATTTTCTGAATTTTGTCAGTGAGGAAGGGGGCAAATTCATTGCAGACCCTGATGGATAGACGCTCAGAGGCTAATGACACAGGCGGGTTTGTTAGCCTGTCGACAGCAGCAAACAAGGCACGTGCCTTGTTATTGTTTTTGGCGATGATGTCAGTATCATGGTTCTTTTCCAGTCTAGCTCTTTGTTTATCCACCAGTCCACCAGAAACCATCTGCTTTTTTACCCTGTGATGTTAAATCTGGACTGAGTGGGAGAAGGACAGATAGTCCGAATATTAAGATGAACTGACTGTTTAATCCTGCATTGTGATCTTACATTGCCATAGATGCCCTTTGTGTTTATTGATCTGTTCTCTATTGATGTTCATAGATAGATTGAAGGGGAATCTGTAGGTGGACAGAAGGTGGATTCGACAGTATCAGTCTGTCAGGTTTTTGTTGGTTTAACTTGTATGTTTGAAATGTTAGTGTGACATTTTGTTTCTGGGTTCTTGGTTTGCTCTGTGTTTTTCCTCTTGTGTTCCCAGCCTGCTTTTCCCTTCACACTTTCCCTCCTCACCTGTCCTGCATTCAGTCTCATTAGCCCTGCTCTGCTCCCAGCCAATCAGCTCCCAGCCTGCACTTGTATCTAGCCACCTGTTCCTTGTTGCTTCATTAGTTCCATTGGTATTTAAGTCTTGGTCCGCATTCAGACAGGTTCAAATGGGTCAAATCAGCAGGGGTCAAAGGCAGGAAAGACACACAGTTGGCATCTTGTTGATCAAGGAGTTGTTCCCAAACATCACTTAATCATCAAGAGTCTCTACCTAAATGTAAATGGTAAATGGACTGTACTTGTATAGCGCCTTTCTAGTCTTCCGACCACTCAAAGCGCTTTTTACATTACGAATCACATTCACACACATTCATACGCTGAATGGGTACAGGGGCTACCATGCAAGGTCCCAACCTGCCCATCAGAGGAAGCTAACCCTTCATACACTGATGGCACAGCCATCAGGAGCAATTTGGGGTTAAGTGTCTTGCCCAAGGACACATCAGCATGTGGACAGGAGGAGCCGGGAATCGAACCGCTGATCTTCCGATTAGTGGACGACCCGCTGTACCTCCTGAGCCATGTGTATTTTCTTCTTCAGTGGAATGGCATCAATAACACTTGTAATTTTAGAGATGAAATCATCTACAAGCTCACTCACTGAGACCCAAGAGAGGGGCGGAAGGGTGTGGAAGAGAAAGCCTGAATTAATATTCCACTGGTGTTGTCAGTGATCTACTGTTTTGTCATTGCCTATGTTTGAACATTTGTGTGCATTGTGATAGTACTCTCAAAAAAAACACAGCAACGATCAGGGAGACCAACGTCATTCACCACAACCTTAGAAATTGTTCAGACCCTTGGAGATGACGTCAAATGCTGAGTCAGTTCATAGTTATCAAGAACACAACACAGTTCTATAGTCTCTTTGTCCTCATGGTTGTCAACAAGATTATTAGGTTCATCCATGGGTCAGTTGTTTTCAACTGTTTGTTCAGGGGGCAATACATATATTTTAATATGTTTTATTTATTTCTTTCAATTCATTCAAGAATAAAATAGCTGATTGCAGGTGTAATAATTGCCATTAGCGAATGAAGGCTAAAAGAGTTACAACAGCTTACGTTGAGATTCATTTGGCAAAAAAAATGACTCATAAACATGAACATACATGAAACTAGAAATGTAATTGATATCTTATCCACACGCAATAAACAGTGGTCTGCTTTATTTATGGTTGAAGCAAAGTGTTGTCATTGACACATATGTGTTCTGGTCAGATAGGCTCAGTTATCTCACGTATATGCATCATTCATCTTTCATCAAGTTTATAAGAGCTTAACAGGTCATTTATTGTTATTTACACGAGTCTTGTGTTTACATTGTTATCTACTGTCGATTTATGAAGAGTGGTGTAAAAGATGTGATGTCATCTATAAAAGGGGAAAACATCAGCTTTCGTTATGGGGCTGAATATTTTTGTTGGAGGGCCAGCTTTGGCCCACGGGCCACTGTTTGTCTACCGCTGGTATACAGTATATACAGGGTGGTTGGGCACAGGCTGTTTTTGTCTGCTGAGTTGTTTTGGTCATTTAAAAAACCCTGGATAGAGATGTTGATACATCCTGTCTGAGTTTTTTGATTCACGTGGAGTCTGTTTTCCTTGTATGGTACTTCCTTTTTATGTGTCCTGTACTCTTACCAAACTACATGGGAAAAAAGAAATAAAACAGTTGGTCGCAAAACAATAAAAGATGAGAAGAGGGGAAACTACAAAACTGATAATTCTCTGTAGCTTCATCACTATTTACAGCAGCTTTAATATAATAAATATAGATTATAGCAGCTTTAATATAATAAATATAGATTATAGCAGCTTTAATATAATAAATGTAGGTTTTAGTATTAGGATGATAGATGATAGCAGCTGTAACAGAGGCTGGAACAGAGTTTGAAGGGCATCAGTGGTTGATGTAAATGCAGACAGTGATGGCATCATCCCCCCCCCCCCAAAGCCTCCCTGCAGGCTGCCTGCTGGAGGCCGCTGTTGTGCAACGCAGGAGGCTTTTGGTTTTCCGGACCCCAGAAAAAAAAGGCCAAGAGAGGAAAAGGGAGATGAACAGAGAACAGTTGGTGGTCGGAGCCTGGCCAGGCGCTCTCTCTGCCTCTCTCTGCCTCTCTCTCTCTGTCTCTCTCTGCCTCTCTCTCTCTCTCTCTCTCTGAGGCGTCCAGGCTTCAATGAATGATACGGAGAGATTAGCAACCACAACACACACACACAAGAGGATCCGTTTGGTCGTTAGGAGTGCGCGCACACACACACACACACATACACACACAGACACACACACACACAGTAAACGGTTGTACAGTTAAACATGTCGACATCTTTCTGTCCTCTGAAGGCACCTGAACATGAAGACACACTCCAGACTCTCTGAATGTGTTTTTTGTTTACTTCATCAGATGATTCAAAAGTCTGAATCCAAAACCACAAAAACAACAAACAACATCCTGATGACGTTTCATTCTTACTATAAAAGGTTTTATGAGCAGAAAATGTCAAGTTGATCCTGCAGGTGGCGACAGAGAAAGGTCACAGGTCAGCAGAATCATTCATCCTCTGAGGCCCTTTAGTATTTCATGGCAATCTGCCGTTTAAATTTTGATATTTCTTGTGTTTTTGGACCAGTGTGTGGGATGTGAAAACCAGATATCACCAGCTGCAGCCATGGATGTTGAAACAGTTTCAGTTCAAACACTCCACGCTGCCTTTTCACTGCAACTGATAGGAAGCAAAAAGCCTCATAGACGTGACAAACTGGACCACGTAAAACAAGAGTTAAATACAGAAAAAGATTATTTACAAAAATATTTGATAAATATAAATAAAAGCCAGTCTTCCATTAGAGATGCATTAAGCTTTAAAATCATCTCACAGTGTTTATCAAACTGCTAAAACTGGAATTTCGTGTCATATGTATTTTTGTTGGAGCCTTTTCAAAATCCTGAAATAAAGTTCTTCAGAAGCTTCATACTGGGTCGGATAAACTATGAGCACAAGATTATCAAGTGAGTCACTGTAGTCTGATGGTTACCAGAGAGTTTGGTTGTCGACAGCTTCTGGTTCTTCCCATTTAGTTTGTCCCTCAGAGCAAAACTGATCCCTTCAAAGTGGAGACGACCAGACGTATCACTGAATAAATTAAATGCATTTTTGCACTAAATGACTGTGTGGACACACTGTGGATTTTATCCTCCATCACTTCCATTGAAAGCACATTTGAAGGATCTTTTAATATCCAGTATGAACAGGAGGAATGATTACAGCGAGGAAAACCTGTTTCACTGTTACTATGGACACCTGACTGCTGGTTTAACACACACTGGAACAATTGTGAATGTGTTAAATGTGTTAAATGTGATCAGTGTCTCTGTTGAACGGTGGATGATCAGGGTCAGGACGCATTCTCAAGCTAATATACTGATATATAAATATATAAACTAATATATAAATTGAATTAAGCATTGTCTGGTGTTTATAGAACATTTATGTATATATTATGTATATATCTTAGACTGTCGTCCCTGATTTCTAGAGTCAAATTTTGTACTTCAGTGAAAGATGAAAGTAAAAATCCTTCACTTTTATGCACAAATTCAAGAATACGTTCCTCACCTGAATGTTCACCTGTACATTTAGTTTGAAATAACAGGAGAAAGTGAACATGAGGTGCAGTGAAACTGTGCAGAGCGTGAGTGAAGAGCGCCCCCTGCTGACTCATCACTGCCACTATTCTCCACAGGTTCATCACATCAAACAGAGATTGTATTTGTTTTACAAAGAAACGTGTAGCGTATATTTATCCAGATATTCAAAAGGAGAATAATCATAATTTTAAACCTGTCACTTTGAATATATAAACATAAATAAATAGATGAGATAACCCCAATAATTACTGGTCAAACACTTATTGGTTCACTACATTTAATCAAAAGAGTCTCAACATGGAAATAAATTGTTGAACCTTTAAGTTTTCACAGTAAAACATCACACTGAGTTTAATTCATTTCAAGTTAATTCAAATTAAAAGGTCTAGTTTTCATTTTCAAACCATTTCAGAACTTATAAACATTAGTTCATGTGACTTAAAGTCTAAACTTGGAAACTTTCTGTGTTTTTAATTCATGTTAATATAAGTCTCAGATATTTTACTTTAGTAAAAGTATTAAAACATCAATGTGACAAAGTTGCAAAGATTGATTGATGTGTTGTGTAAAAGTGTTGTTAACGGACTCAGCAGAACAATGAATGAACGTAATTTATTCACACTAAATTTAATTTCATGAACATTTTGTAATAATGAAACAGAAACTGCTGAACATTTGGTTTTTCCTCCTTCTCTGATGTGATGTTTGGTTCTGAACTCAGCGATGAAGATGTTGAACTTCATCATCTTCCAGAGAAAACTGGTTATTTTCTTTTCTGCTCTGATGGAAAATAAAAATGTGTTTTTTAAAGGATCTAAAACTGTGCTTTTAATTTTGTATGTTGTAAAACATACAAACAAAAAAGAAACATTTCTTATTCTTTATTTTTCTGCCTTTTTTCTTCATTCATTTATATTCTTTAGTTATTTAATCAATTAATAAAATTATTATAATATATATATTTCATTGTAATTTGATGTAATGTTTTAGGAATCTTATGAGCTGTTTTGTTGTTTTCTAGTTTAGTTCAGATCGATAGAAGTGATTGAGGAACTCAGGATCGATTGAGTTTCGCGGCAGGTTACACTCTGCGCATGCTCAGTGGCTGTGACGAGCATCCCGGGAAGATGCTGCGTTCAATGTCTCCTCGAAAACATGCAATATTAAGCTTACAGATCTCATCCACAGTTAGTTAGTCTCTCTGTCTCTTTTATTTCAATCACAATCAACATTTTAAACTTTAAAAGCTGAGCTCCGCAGTATTTTATCACGTTCTACTGTTTTGTGATTTATTTTTGTCTTTTTTTTTCTTTTTACTTGTTTACTTCTGTGCACTTTTTTGTTTGTTTGTTTAGATGGTGTCTTGTTGTCTGTATGTTGCTTGTTGTTTTAGTGAGTCAAAGGTGATTTTCCAGTCTGGTGGACATTAAACTTCTCATTCTGTTCTACATAAGTCTCAGAAGTCTGCTGTGAATTAAGGGTTAGTTTAGTCAAATATTAGAAATATCAAACTTTTATTATCCGTCCTTTGGAGGCACTTTTGTCTCTTTATTATGCAATCAAACAGAAAAGGTTTGAGAGCAAAACTATCGACACTGCAATCACAAAATGTTTCATTGCAAGTAAAATGAATTTGATTAAAATGCAAATCCAAAAGTTTTGTTTGCTGTTGAGCTGAATCTTGTGCTGATGTGTTGATGATAAAATGATACGTATGTTTTAACCCATTACAACATCACAGATCATCAAACAAAAACAATCCACATACATCAGTTCAAACATAACATTCTTGCTCTTATTAAGATGGAAGTTATGTGTAAACATACCTGCGTTTACTAACTGTGGATGTTGGCAAGACGTCGCTCTGATTGGCCAATAGAGACGTGTCTTACATTGCAAAAAGAATGTTTTTGATTTGCATTTTAATCACAAATGTATCTTACTTGCATTAAATATTTGTTCAACAGTTTTGTTCTGAAATCTATTTTTTGATTGCAAACATATTCTGTTTGATTGCATAATAAAGACACTAAAGTACCTCCATACCCTCCCTTACACAAAAAATGTACATGTGAAATAAGAATCACACGCCTGTGCAGTTATTATTCACATGTGATAAAAAATGTGAAATCCAGTGTGGAAGTTAATTCTTGACATTGGAAACAGAAGTTTGACCATAAATATCTTTAACTAGGCAACAAACTTCTGTTGATGAAGACTGTGAGTTGTGGTGGAAAGCTTCAGCAGAAGCTAGTAAGTGGACATTTATAATTGGTGGTTTATGTATCTGCCTTTTTTTTAATTCTTCCCTCTCTGTTGTACAGCTTAAAGTCTGTCAGTTTCCCCACCTGCTATCTCATATTCTCAGGTTACCATGAGTGTGTATCATACATTATTTGACAACAGTGCTGGAAGAAGTATTTAGATCCTTTACTTCAGTAAAAGTACAAATACATTAATGTAAAAATACTCCATTACTAGTCCTACTTAAGTAGCAAAATGTAGTTAAAGTAGCCTATTAAATTAAAAGTAGTGGATTGGTTTTGGTCCTTACAACCAACATTTATTTAATAAACATTTTGCACCACAATTCATCCAGCGTCTAACGTATCTTTTGTATTTCAAAAATCTACATTTCCTAATTTATTTTGCATGTTTCTGTCTGGTTTGTGTGAATTCCGACACTCGGTGCGGACCTTGAATGCAGCAGCGGAGCGGGGGGGGCGGAGCAGCGGAGGAGCTCGCGGAGCGGAGAGAGCGAAAATTAAAAACTGCTTTAATTCGCTTTAATTGGGATTTTAATAGAAGCGCGAGCAGAGCGGCGGTGAGACAGCGGACAGGCGGAGGACAGACAGCCGGGCAGGAGGAGCGGAGGAGCGGAGGAGGAGGACACAGTTCACCGCTGAGAGGTCCGGAGCGGAGCAAAACATGTTTCTCTCCCTCTGAGTGTTTCACTAACTCAAAGCAACGTTAACTTATATTAAAAGCAAACTATGCAGGACTTTCCCTAAAAAAACAGACTCAACAAAAATAATCCCTCTTAATCATCACGTGTGACCCGCTACAAGTGTGTGTGTTGGTGTGTGTGTTGGTGTGTGTGTGTCTGTAGAAACTCTGTCCTGTGATCATGGCCGTAGGCAGGATTTTAAAAATACCAGGTCTAGAAGATGAGCTGCCTGGGGGGGCGGGGAGGTGGGGAGGTGGGGGGGGGTCTTGAAAAATGTTGATTTTCCAGAACAAAATATCTGCTTTTTAAGACGTTTTGAGAGCAAAAAATTGGATAACAAGAGCTTATAATCACATCAGCGGACGATAACATAAATGATCTGACACAGAATAAAACATGAGAATCAGGTTAAAGCTGCAAAATGAAAGTCTGAAGGAAATAAAGTGTGTGAGTGAGTGTGAGAGCATCAGTTTAATTCTGGAGATGGTTCTTATTAGCAGGACTGGACAACTTGCTGGATCTGTGATTCAAAGCTTAAATCTGAATCAAGTAGGACTCCCAGCAGGATTCACGTTAGCAGACTGTCAATGAGACTGACAGGGATTAATGTAATAACTCTGCTGAAATCTTTGTGAAATAATCTTGTTTTAAATGTTAAATTAATGATCCTCACTACGATGTGGAAACAGAAAAGGATAAATGCCCACAAGTTTAACTAAACAAAGTCTTTAAGTAAAGTGAAATCCACACTACACACACTCACACACTACACACACTACACACACTCACACACTACACACACTACACACACTCAGACACTACACACACTATACACACTCACACACTACACACACTCACACACTCAGACACTCAGACAGAGCGAGGAGAGCGGCTTTAAATAAAGATCTCTCTGGAGTCAAACTGACTTGAAGCTGCTTTTGCAGCGAAAGTAAAACGATGCCACGATGATTGAGACTATTAACGCAGGAAAATAGAGACCAGTGGATTATTTTCTTATGTTTATTTCTGTTATTTCAACACAGATTTGTTGTTCACAACAGTAGAATTATCAGGGTAGAAATATGCTTTCAGATTTGAATGTGTCAGATACGCAGGATGTTTCTGTAGCAACATCACCGGTCATGTGACAATCAGACTCTTCTTATCATAATCGATTAGTTGTGATTGTTTCTGACATGAAACTGTTTGTCGTTGTTACTTCAGGTGATCCAGCGTGTTTGTCGTCTGTCAGTTATCGGACTGAACAACATGAACCCCGAGGCCACGCCCCCACACACAGCAGGACTCGCTGTCATTGGCCGTTGTAGCCAAAGGGGGCGGTTCTAACACTGATCCTGAGATGGAAGTGATACCATTGGACGAGCTGTCTCTGGGGGCGGGGCTTGTGGTGCAAGGTGAGATGACTGAACCCGTCCTTTAACTTAACAAAACTTAGAAGGAGATCTGAATCAGGATCTTTTTATTCAGCAGACATGAAGGAACAGGAAACTCCAAGCAGGAGCATCAGAGGAGCGGTTGCCATGGACACGGAGGCTGAGGAGAAGAGGAGGAAAAGGGAGGAGAGGTGGATGAAGCTGTACCCTGAAATAAAGAAGTGTGTGATTGTGATCACTCGTCCGAGCCCCGAAAAACTGGCCATGTTGAAGCTGAAAGAGGAGAGGCGAGAGGAGGAGGAGGAGGAGGAGGTGGAGGAAGAGGAGGAGAAGGGAGGAGGGAGGTCAGGTGACCCAGAGCCAGACTGTGATTGGATGAAACCGTTGGAGCTGAATGACATCGGTGACAGGAGATTTGTGAAGAAGGTGGAGGTCAAAGTTTCCCACGCCCCTGCTAACAGGCGCGGGAAGCCCTGCGGTGATGTGCTGAGGCTGAGACATGATGATGTCACCACTGACCCCGCCCACCGCCGCCAACTCCGGTCCCGCAGTGTCAACAACAGCCAATCAACAACGGAGCACAACTACAGCGTCGTCGCAACACCTGTCAAAGATGACCCAGATGGAGATACGCCCAACAGCCAATCACAAGACGCCAGGTAAGAGGGGGAGGAGCCAAGAGAGCCGAGCTGAGAGCTGGAAGAAAATATATCAAAAAATATTTACATTTATTTATTTATCAAAAGTTCAATACTGTCTTCATATGGAGGACCAATACTGATGTTTTAAATAAATAAATCATTTTAATAATAAAGAAATTGTTTAAGAAACATATAAATAATGAAAAAATAAATAATGAACAATATAAAAATAAACAAAATAAGTTACAAGACATTTGTAATTTTAGAAGAAAAAGTCAAAATATTTTGAGAAAAACTCGTTTCATGAGGATAAAGTTGTAAGTTTGTGGGAAAAATCATTATTATGGCAAAAGGTTTTAATTTTGTGAGAGAAAAAGTCAATAATACTCACATGAAGTCGCAATTTTACTAGTAAAAGTCATAATTTAAGAATACAGTCATAATTTAATGAGATAATATCTTAATAATTTGAGATACAGTTGTAATTTTGTTTTTTAACAGGAAGACTTCAAGTTGTAGCATTATGAGAAAAAGTCACAATGTTTTCAGAAAAACTGATTGTTTTATGAGGATTAAGCTGTAAATGTCATTATGATACAACATTATAATTGTATCAGTGGGAAAGTCACAATATTACAAAATATAGTTGTAATTATATTTATTTTGCATTTATAAACAATTGATAAATGGTTTATGACTCACTATAATTTTTCATTTATCATTTTCAAGTGTTATTAAATTATTAGAGTTGTATGCAAAGGTTTGGCCTCCTTATTATTACAAATAATAATAATAACTTTATTTGTGTAGCAGCTTTCATACAAAAAAATGCAGCTCAAAGTGATTTACAACAAGAGAAATTACATCCACCAAGTACTTCACATCAAAAAAAGACATAAAATGAACATAAAAACACAAGATGATAAATATATAAATATATAAATAAAACCTACTTGATGATATTAATCAACACTAAAAAAATTAAATGAAAATATAATAGAATGCGTATTTCAGTTGTGGTAATTTGAGATTTAATAAGTGAAAAAGTTTTTCGCTATTTTTACACAAATAACATATTTTGGTTATTTTTTAATTGAGAAGATGTAAACAGTCTCTCTGGGATATGGAACAGAAAACATTAAAGCATAATTACTGTTTATTATTATTAGTTTTTTATTGTAAAACCAAAAAAAAATTACTTTTATATCATAAACTGAACAAAAACATTGGCTTCATCTCTCAGTTGAAGAGATATTATTGTAGGTGATGGACGTACATATGATTGGACAGTTAGTAGAACGTCTGTGAATCAGTCAACAGACTGACAACAGTAGAAGAAGAAGTTTGTTCAACTCCTTTTCTTTCTTCTTCTCTGGTCCTCCTGCAGTCTGTCGCCCTCCTGTGGACAGAAAGACTCCGGCTCGTCAGGTAACGTCCCACCTGTCTCTGTCAGATCTCAGTGTTTCATCATTCAACAGCAGCTCTTTCTGCTCATAAAACAGCTGTTTTTTTTAATTTCAGAGAAGAAGAAACCTCCAAATATAGTTTTCAAAAAGGTGAGACATCATCTGTCTGTCTGTTCCTGAACTCATCAGTGTTTCCTGTAACAACGCTCATGTTTACTGTCTTTTACCGCCTGCAGTGAACTCAGCACTTTTTGTTTCTAGTGTGTCTTTGTGATTGTGTTGTGTTCAGGTCGACGGGGACCAGTGGGTGCTGGGGAGGTCAAAGGTCAAAAAAGAAAAAGAAGAAGAAGAAGAGGAGGAAGACGGAGGCAGCAGCATCAGCGACGCTTCACAGCCGGTAATTTCTTCCGTCACTTCTTTCACTCAAACTCAAAACATCTCACAGAGAGAAACAGCTCAAAGAAGTCAGACTGTCCGTGACTCGTTCGACGGCTCTGAACTCGTGAATTTTGTTCGTACCTCAGACGAAATGATGAAGGACGAGTTCACAGCATCTTAAAACAACAGTCGGATGCTCGTGTGAACACTGAAAGGTGGTTTTCACCTGAGATACAGTCACTTCTCCTCTGTAGTGACGACTCTGCTGTTTGTCGGTTTCTGTCGAACCTCTGAACCGACTCTGTTGTGTTGCAGGAGGTGAAGAAGAAGAGGGAGCGGTGGTTGTGGGCACAAAGGAAAGCAAAGAAGAGACAGTCAGAGGAGGATGTGTGGACTCCTGAGCTGCCGAAGGTCGTGTTCGTTTGTCAGCTATTTTTATTTTATTTATTCTTAGTCTTAGTCCTGTGTTAAATGTCCATGTTGGTTTTTATCATAAGTCAGGTTTTAGTTGAATAAAAGTCTTATCTTAGTCAAAGAAAACTAATCATTTTAGTAAAGTTTTAATCAGTGAAAACTGTTGACATGTTTTTAGCTGTCAGATTATATTGAACAGCGTTCAGTCAGTCATCATCATCTGATTATTAAAAAGACAAATACATCTGATTGACAAGAGCTGTGACACCGTTCACATAAAAGTTGGTGAACTCTTCAAGTAAAGGCGTGGACTGCCCGTCCACTTCACGGTGTCATTATCAGTCTTTACAGCTTGAGTTGGTGTGGAAGTTAGTGTGTACACAGACTATCTCAATGTGTCAACCTGTCCCTTTTATTTCATGATGAAATATAACAAAATAATAAAGGAAAAGGAGGGAACGACACCACACAAATACTTTGAATATAAAGAGAGGAAGAGGACTAAGAGACAGGTTGAATGATTAAGAATGCAGCTTTGCAGAAAGTGTCTGATGGCGTCAATTTAAGGAAAACATCCAGACGTGGAACATGTTCTGATTTACATATTTACTTTGAATCAACACGATTCATCAACTGAGGCCCAGTAGTCTCTTTAAAACTGTTATAAAACACTGAGAGCTGTAAAAACAATAAAACATTTTGACACATTTACAGTCTTTTTAGCATCAAATTCCCTCTTTGTGTTTCCTCGGACAGTGTTTCCCTGTTGAGCTGCAGGTGGAAGTATAGTAACAAAAAGAGGAACTTTGGCACTAAAAAGACTGTAACGTTGAAAGATATCTACTTGATTTGACTCATTTAGACGCTGAAGCTTCATAAGTCTTTATAATTCATGTTCCTGGGTGGAAGCCGGTTTAAAACAGTAAACTGTAAACTGAACGTTTCCCTGAAAATCAGATTAAATCTAAAATGAAGCAGTGAAGCTTCCTTATTTCCTTTTTATTCTGAGAATCATGACTAAACATCATTCTGGCATCATTTCCGGTTCAGGTGAGACAAACACAATAAATAAGAAAGAAAAGAGAAGTCAGTGTTTGAACCAGAAGAGATGAAGATATGATGTAAGAAGAGGAAGAGGAGGACGATGACGACACAAACTGACAGATCAGATCAGTTTTACTTTCTAATTTAAGCATCAACGTCATTTTACATCAAACATCAGTGTTCATAAAAAAAAGTAAAGACTTAAAAATGAACAAAAACAATGAAAACTTAAATAAAACATGAAGGTTTTGGTTCCTCCTGCAGCTTCTGAAGATGCTCCGAACCTCCTACGATTTAATCTACGATCATTCATCTAAATTGATCATTAATCTACGATCATTTTTATGGGTCTCCAGTATTGATACTTTTGGGAAATCATCCCATCATCTCAGCCTAAAGATGCTTTTGGGGAACGAGGTCCAGATCTGTTGGTATGAAGCTCGATGTGTCTCCAGGAAAATAAATAGATTTGTTCTTACAGTATTAGATCGTTTAGCTTGTTTACGCTGCAAACAGGAAATGCTAAAAGCTAATTCAGCAGACTTTTAATAGAACCAGTTTGAAAGGTAAACAAATAAAGTCAAAAACTTGCTGTAACCAATAACCTGTCTCTCCTCCACCATGTGACCCGCTGCCGTCTTGTGATTGGTCCTCTAGATGAAGACGAGGATGAAGGAGACCTCACCGAAGCCGATAACAGTGAGTGTGAGAGGACACACACACACGTACACACACACACACACTCCCAGCAGTGATGACCTCTGACCTCTGACCTCCTTGCAGATGACAAAGCGTCAGGGTGCCTGCAGGAAGTGCACGGCCTGCCTCAGAGAGGATTGTGGGAAATGTATTAACTGCCTGGATAAGAGGAAGTTTGGCGGTCCGGCGACAAGGAAGCAGAGGTGTCAGCTGAGAGTCTGTCTGGTGGTGGTGAGTCTCTGTCGTCATCACACAACGCCGCCGCCTGCTGGTCAGCACGGGAACTGCAGCTCTGTGTGTGTGTGTGTGTGTGTGTGTGTGTGTGTGTGTGTTTGTGTCCTCGTGTCCTCAGGAGACCAAGAAGATCAGACCCAAACCACTGAAAACCATCGAGGCTGCAAAGGAGGAGGTTACCACGGCAACCCTGGCGAATACGGTTACCACAGTAATCCTGGCGAACACTGTGACCACGGCGACCTCGGTGAACACACTGAGCACGGTGACCATGGCAACCCCGGCGAACACACTGACCACGATGACCACGCCAACTCGACCCCATCGCCGTCATCAGGGGAGGAGACAGACATGTCAGAAAGACACCACAGAAGAAGAGGAGGTGGGTGTTTTCTTCTTCTTTCTAGTCTGTTTTTTACTCTATTTTATTCTAGTCTCTTCTTCTGTCCCTCATCCCACTACTCTACTCTACTCTACTGTGTTTCTACTACAGATGGAGATGAGGAAGATGAGGAGGTGGTGGCGGCAGTTTGGGAAAAACAAAGCGAAGATAAACCGAGAGAGAGGCTGGACGCATCTGAAGACGAAGTGTAAAGAAGAAGAAGAAGAGACGGTACAGAGCAGCTCAGTTTGTGTTTCACACCGCAGACGTTACAACGTCTACGTGTATGAAGTTGTTTTTATGTTTCAAATAAACGAGAAGACTTCTGTCCTTCATCACATCCTTCTTCTAACCGTAACATCTCATGTTTCCACTGAGTTCGTCTCAGATACACGACGCCGTTCTGATCTTTATCTGGTGTTGTGTTGTGAGAGAAGTTCAGTTGTGTCACTGATAGATTTTCTTTTACATTTCATTTCATTTTACATTTAAACATTAGTATAGTTAAATGATTAGAAGATTATTAGTTTAACAGAGAACAGAGATTCCAGACCAGGTCTCAGAGCTGCCCTGAAGGTCCAGACGAACCTCCTGTTGGCCCCTGTTGACCCCCCACTACACATGGTAGTACTCTAGAGCTGAAATGAATTAATTAGCAACAAGTTTGATAGTTAATTAGTCATTTAAGTAAAAAAAAATCTCCACTAGCAGCTTCTCAAATGTGAATATTTACTAGTTTTCTAGTTTCCTGTGACAGTAAACTCAACATCTTTGTGTTTTTAACTTGCTCAGACTAAACAAGACATCTGAATATGTTCACTTCAGCTTCAATGATCAATATTTCATACAGTCGACCATCAATGGATCATTAAAGAAAATAATAGTTGGTTGCAGCCTTACAGTCCTCCTATGATGGAATAATACGACCTGTTCCTCAGTTTTCTGTTTGCAGTTTGATAAAACACAACTTTACAACTAACGAGCTCGATAGAAACTAAAACTAAGTCTTTAAACTAGATGTTGACACAGAGTTCTTCCTCTAAACACACGTCCTGTATGGTTTGTAATGTTGTAAACCAGCTGTTGCGTTCGTTCCCACTGAGAGAAACCTGACAGTGGAAACACCTGAAGTTACAGATGAAGTTCCTGCAGAGTCTCCAGATGTTTTCTCATCCTGCTGAGAACGTGTGCTGGTTCAGATCGTTGTTTCTGACCTGACAAACAGTCACTTCTTCTCTGTACTGACGACTCTGCTGATGGTCAGCTGTTTGTCGGTGTGTCTGTCAACCCGACTCGAGCCGACTCTGTTGTGTTGCAGGAGGTGAAGAAGAAGAGGAGGTGGTGGCTCTGGGCAAGAAGGAGAGCAAAGAGGAGACAGTCAGAGGAGGAGGAGTGGACTCCTGAGCTGCTGAGGGAGACAGAAGAAATGGAGAAGAAGAAGATGCAGGAAGAGGAGCCAAAGAAAGAGACACACCCACCTCAGGTACCAACCATCAGGTGACATCAGCATTTCATACAGATACACAGTGGAGAGATTAATTAATTAATCTTAATTAAAGATAAACTTTTAAATACATTTTTGCACAGAAGGAGGACTGTGGGTTTTGTCCTCCATCACTTCCATTGTAAGGTCATTATGAAGGGATCTTCTAATGGTCAGTATGAACAGGAGGAATGATTACAGCAAGAAAAACAGCTTTAATGTTCATTTGGGCTCCTGACTGTTGGTTTAAGACTCATTTGAAAATTGTGAATCTGTCCTTTAATGATGTGAAATGTGTTCAGATGTTTCTGAATTTAACTTTTTTTTGTTTTTGTTATATTCAGTTTCCTGCCTTCACACTGGTCAGTGGAACTGCAGAGCTGCTGAATGGGACAAACATACAGGTAACACAAACCTCAATGATATAACACACTTTCTAAACTGTAACTTTATTATGTTTTTTAGTATATTTTGTGCATTTAGAGAAACAGACAGGAAACATGAGGAGAGATGACTGCAGCCAGTGGTGGAAGAAGTATTCAGATCCTTTACTACAGTAGAAGTACATAAGTATTATGAGCTTGATGTAGTTAAAGTATTGCAGTAAAAGTACATAAGTATTATGAGCTCGATGTAGTCAAAGTATTGCAGTAAAAGTACATAAGTATTATGAGCTTGATGTAGTTAAAGTATTGCAGTAAAAGTACATAAGTATTATGAGCTTGATGTAGTTAAAGTATTGCAGTAAAAGTACATAAGTATTATGAGCTCGATGTAGTCAAAGTATTGCAGTAAAAGTACATAAGTATTATGAGCTTGATGTAGTTAAAGTATTGCAGTAAAAGTACATAAGTATTATGAGCTTGATGTAGTTAAAGTATTGCAGTAAAAGTACATAAGTATTCTGAGCTTGATGTAGTTAAAGTATTGCAGTAAAAGTAGTGGTTTGGTCCCTCTGACTGATATATTATTATATATGACATCATTAGATTATTAATAGTGAAGCATCAGTGTTAGAGCAGCATGTTACTGTTGTAGCTGCTGGAGGTGGAGCTAGTTTACACTACTTTATATACAGTTAGCTAGTTTAGTCCAGTGGTTCCCAACCTAGGGGTCGGGGCCCCTCCAAAGGGTCAGCAGATAAATCTGAGGGGTGGTGAGATGATTAATGGGAGAGGAAAGAAGAAAAAACAAAGTTCTGATACACAAATCTGTTTTCAGTTTTTGGACTTTTTCTCTAATCTTTGATTTTTGCTGAAATATTGGATCATTTGAACATTTATTGAAATGAAAGCATGTGAGAAGTTTAGAGGGAAAAATCACTATTTGGTGGAGCTGTTAACAACTCATAGACATGTGAAATGTGACCCCGACTACACACTGCTTTTTGTAAGACGTCAAAAGCCAAAAAGGTTGGAAACCACTGGTTTCATCTTTAACAATGTGTTGTATTTTAAAAGCTTGTTATATTATCCATTGTGTCAAATCTTCATCTGAAAAGTAACTAAAGCTGTCAAATAAATGTAGTGGAGTAGAAAGTACAATATTTCCCTCTGAAACGTAGAAAGTAGCATCACATGGAAATACTCAAGTAAAGTACAAGTACCTCAAAACTGTACTTAGTCATTTTGTTATCTGATGTTTTATACTTAAATCACTTAATTGATAATAGTAATAATCGTTAGTTGCAGTCTTGGTTTTTCTGCTTCTCACTTGTTTCTATTTATTTTTAATGCAGCTGAATTTGACTCTGGACGGCAGCCATTTTTCTCCCAGCATCCTCTCTGATTCCACCCTCAACAGTCTGTCAGCACTGCTGCCTCAGGTAACACACACACACACGCACACACACACACACACACGCACACACACACACACACACACACACACACTCACACACACACACACACACACACACACATGAGAAAATCTGCTGATTAACACAATTCTCATAATGATGAAATATTACACAAAGCCAAATTTATAAAAATCCTCCCACTTCTAATGGTTTTATAAATTCCTACAGTGAATGAATTTAAAATCTGCAAAAGAGCTGAAATGTAAAACTAACTAATAGATCCTGAATGTATTGACCTTTAATTTAAACTGAAGACTGATTTCATGTTAATTTATCTTGTTTTTTAAAATTCTGATAATGTTGTAATATTTACAATTTATTTATTTTAATTTATTGTCTTATTTTTGACAGTTTTACTCTCAAACACATGCTTTGGTTTTTAATACTATGACATGCCTTGTTGTTTCAGTCCCTCCAGGATTTTTTTGTGATTAAACGGCCAAAAATGTTTAATTTTGCAGCGTCTTTCCTCAAAAATTGTGATACAATTTGCAATGTTTTATGTGCTCTTATTGCAGTAAAATTGTGGGAATTGAGAAAAAAATTCTAAAACTACGATTAATGAAGAGTCATATGTTATCACTTCCTTTGATAAAAAGCATTCTGCATATCACAGAATCTATATTTAGTTATTTATTTATACTGTACTTCACTGCTAATTTGTTTTATTTTCTGAACATGAGAAAAACGAGCTCTGTCATGTGGGAGAAGCAGGAATGAATCCAAACGCAGAAATTGACATGCAGGGTTGACAAAACCCTTCTTTATTCTTACGGTGATCAGGACAAAACAGGGCGAACAGAACAAATGATCCAACAAGGACTGAACAGAAAACCAGGGCTTAAAAAGTAACTGAACTAACGAGGAGATGAGGTGCAGGTGGGGAGATGAGTGGAGAACTCAGGAGAGGGGAGTGAACATACAGTTTAGAGTGTAACAAAGTTACACTGAGTTAACAAAGAAAGTTCATAACCACCGTCATGATACCACTTATCTTTGATCTCGAGTTTAGGGTTTGTCGAGCTAGCTCACACAAAAAAGCCTGGATATGTTGAACTTGCTTCGTAGTTCAACCCTCAGAAGGACTCAACAGAGGTGCAACACTAATAAATCGATTAATATAAAAATATAGTGTCAATGTTTATATTTGAGGTAGATTACGTCCATCTTCACTGTCTGAACAACATCAGCTGGTTTTCTTCTTTCTAACTGAATTTAAACCTCATTTGGGAATTGTTTTTGTTTGCAGATGAGATTTATCTTCTTCCACCTGAACGCGCTGCGATGATGCAAGTTACCACAACATTTAATGCAACAAGTGGTTCAAATCACAAACCGTCTGTTGATTTGGTTTTTATGTGGTAAAGTTGTTGTAATTTAGCGAAATTGCAAACTCTTGCAAATATTGCAGCGAATTTGCATCAATTATTGAAACGGCAAAATCACAATTTCCTGCTCAACAGAGTTATAGATAGAATTTTAGTATTTTTTATTTGCACAAAGGTTACAATAAAAATATTTCACAGTAAAAATTATATTAAATTGTGCCCAGAGAGCTTATACAAAGTCCTGAACTTCGTTTCAACAAGTCATAAAACAGTTTAACATCAAATAGACAAAGAAACGTTTATAGCAAAAAACAAGAGAAAAAGAAAGAAAAGAAAAAATAAGTAAAACAACACTTTAAATGTGCAAGAGGTGTAATATAAACCCAGTCACACAAAATTCTGTTTAAATAAAAGATATTTTTTTAAATGTGTTTTAAATGTTATTAAAGAAGACGACGACTTCAAAGTTGTACTTAGTGAATTCCTCTACATTTGATAAAAAACTGATGATTGTAAGTGTGAGAATAAAGTAAACGAAAGTCCTTTGATCGCCTCGTTGAATAAGAGTGAATGTCTGACGATAAAAGGACAAAATTGTGAAATATATCTGGAAGGTTTTTGTCAGTGATTTATGAATTTAAACATAAACACGCATGTTAGAAGAGTATTTACAGAATAAATTGACAAAATTTTAAATTTCCTAAACAAAAAGGTGCAGATGGCTCTTGGCTAGTAGAGTTTGAAATCTTAAAAAACTTTTTTGGATTAAAAATAACTGATTGAGGTGTGAAGAACATGTAGCAGCCCAAACAATATTACAATAACTGATATATGGATAGATTAGATGATAATACAGAGTTAAATAAGAAGAAGGATGAATCATTTTCATTGACCTTTTGCAAACATGTTCAATATGTTTTTTCCAAGTTAGTCTTTCATCTACAATAACTCCGTTTGTTCATCCGAAACCATTTAGAGATGAGGGACATCCCGTTGTTTGCATACTGGATTAGTGCTTTGAAATCATTGTGAGTAACTATGAGATTAGTATCATCATAGATATAGAATAGATTAGTTATAGATTAACAAACATACAGACCTGTTGTTCCGCTGCTTATTGACCCTTTAATGAAAAATCCTTAAAAAACTGGTTGAGTCTACCTGCTGAGCTCGACCTGGTTTGTCTTCATCCAACTAATATTTAATACAAATGTGTCGTCTGTGTCCAGGAGGGTTCAGTCCTCCACACGTCCACAGGCCTCACCTTCATCCCTCCTCCAGCTGCTCCTCCTCCCTCCCTCCAGCCCAAAGAGGAGGAGGAGGCGGTGGACATCCATGAGTACGGGAGGACAGGAGGGAAGGGAGGACAGAGAGAGGACGGAGGGACGATGGAGGAGGAAGAGGAGGCAGCAGGAGGGATGAAGGAGGAGGAGGAGGAGGAGTGCGGTGAAGGAGTGACGGAGGAGGGAAAGTACTACGAGATCCAGGTGGAGATGCCGGGGCTCCACTCCAACGAGGAGACGCTTACGGCGGCATCAAGTCTTTCTGGAATCGCAGAGGTCACCGATGATGTCACAGCCCATGACGACATTTCATTGGTCAGTGGAGCTGTGGAGTCATGTTCAGTCGGCACATAAAAAACATGAAACCAGACTTTATAACTTCCTGTTTGTTTTCTTTTTTTTCAGAGCTCGGGGTCATTCAGCCTGTTAGGAGGCAGCGGCGGCGGTGATGAGGTCACATGTGGGCGGCGCTTGTCGCGGCTGCTGCAGGAGCTGAGGAAGACGGTGCTGCCGGCTCATTGGGTGGCTGTTCTGGCTGACGGACCTCTGCTGCAGCTACTGCAGTGCTCCAGGGTACGACTCAAACATAACTATACTTAAAGGGACCATATTCTGCTTTTTGTTATTTTCTGTTCTGATGTGAGATGTTAAACGTGGTTTAAGTTACAAAACCTAAGGTGAACATATGTAGAAATGCTGCCTGTAAGTCAAAAGTCAGGGCTTCAACCTGCTCTGAACGCTGCGTTTGTGTCAATAAAGTTACTGTTTAGAAGTAAATTTATATGTGACACTCATCCTCTCATTAAAACAGTCACATTAATAGTTTTAAAAAGTAACAATAGCATTTTTAAGAGTAATCTTAGCATTAAAAAATGTACATTATTATTCCCTAAAAAAGG
The DNA here is from genome assembly GCF_914725855.1 of Thunnus albacares. NCBI lineage: Eukaryota > Metazoa > Chordata > Actinopteri > Scombriformes > Scombridae > Thunnus > Thunnus albacares. The sequence continues at coordinate 33,490,466 of NC_058110.1, read as the reverse complement.
TAAATTTAGCATTTAAAAAAAAAGAAACATTAATGGAATAAAGTAGTTCTTTAAAAATGTATGCTAACGTTTAAAATAAAGTATTGTTAGCATGTTTAACTTCCTGCTGTTTGACTGCTGCATAAATTAAAAGTGCAGAACTTCCTTGATTCTGGATATAAAACATCAGGATGTTAAAACTTATTCCACACAACTATTAATAAAGTTATTTATCTAGCGAACTGCAACATGTGCCGTTTCATGTAGTGGATCTTTGTTGTCATATAACTTTCCTCTCTACACGTTCAGCTGTCAATCGAGGCAAAAGATGCCAAAAACCAGCAGTGGAAATGTGTCAGTGTGTCAGTAGTTTACATGTAAACAGACAGACGGCTGTTTGTGTCCCTGCAGCTGTCCTCCATGCTCACCACCATCATCCACATCCAGCCGGATCTCTGCTTCTTCATCACTGTAGAGAACCAGCTGCTGCCAGACACACACACTCTGTACCAGACACACACACAGCGGATCACACGCCTGAGCCAGGTAACACACACACACACACACACACACACACACACACACACACACACACACCTGTCTGCAGTGCGTCTGTTAGTGTTTGATCGAGAAGCAGTGAAATTGACCATCTCTAGCTCAAACCACAGCAAACATATTAATGACTGTCTCCAAGGTGTCTGTTTAGTTGCCATGGCGATTCTCTGTGCTCGTTAGGGAATACGACAGAAGTAAAGAGTAAAATGTGACTTTACGCTAACAAGTTAACTCTACATGCTAACGATGCTAACAGTTAGCTCTCTGTCGGTCAGCTGGTGTCTCTGCTGTTGGAGCTTGAAGGGTTCGTCGTCTGTCGAGACTCGAGGGTTCGATCCTGCCACCTGCTGGTCACCGCGCCCCGCCTCACCTGTCTGCCCTGCCGGCTGGGGGACGAGGGGGAGGAGGATGAAGAAGAAGAGGATGATGAAGAAGAGGAGGTGGAGGAGGATATAAGTGACAAACAGAGCTGACTATAAGTGTTTATTAATGTGGTCAAACCTTCATCATACAGAAGGTAACGCTGCAGCCTCAGCAGACCAGCCTCCACTGGAACAATGCTCTCATGCTGTTGTGAGAGGCATTCTGGGAAATGTAGGCAATCACAGCCTGCAGTAGATGAGTCTGGCTGATCTTCTTCAGATGAAAGTTAACTTCAAGTCTCCTATTTATCAGTAATAATCAGCACATAGACAGTTAATAAATGGTTTATAACACAGACTATAGTGTAGTTATAAGCAGATTTAAGGACATTTTAAGTGTTTATTAAAGGATAGATTCAGATTTTTTCTTAATTCAGTACTGATTTGAAATAAACTCGAACGTATCCTTTGATGTACAGTATTTGTCAACAATTATAATTTCTCTTATGAAGAGATATTTTATATTATTACAAATGTATTTTACTATATTGTCATTCATCATCTGTTTATACAGCAGGAGGACTTATAGTTGTGTGTTATAAACCATTTATTAATTGTTTATATACTGATTATTAGTGATAAACAGGTTTTTATCGTTAGGTTTTTAGCTTCTACTTTAAGATTAAACCCATTCTATTTATCAGAGCAGACTGTAGGAGGATCAGAGGTAGTTGGGAGTCTGTTATTTTCTCGATTAATCGGTTAGTCATTTGGTGACTGTAACATGTCAGAAAATTGTCAGAAAATCATTATTTTATCCCAAAAATGAAGGTGACGTCCAGAAACTAGAAGATATTGACATTTGAGAAGCTGGAATCAGAGAATGTTTGTATTTTTTCTTAAAAAAAACGACTCAAATGATAAATCAGTTGTCAAAATGTTTGGCAATTCAGTTTCTCTTGATTGACTAATCGATTGATCATTGCAGCTCTGAATGATGATGCAGTAAAACAGCTGTAACTATATAAGCTTTAATATTTAAAGCTGCAGCTTTTGTGACTTTTGTGCCTCCCAGTGGAAATATGAAAAAATACACTGGCAGACAGTAATGAATGTGTTACTGCTCACACACACACACACACACACACACAGTGTGAACCAGGGCTTGTGGGTAATGAAGTCCTCAGCTCTCACACTGTGTTCTTCAGTTCTGAATGTTTAGTCTGTTTCCTGTCTGTAAATCCAGATTCTGGTTCTGAACCAGTTTGAGACCAAAATGTTTCTACCTCAACATGTTTTATACAACGCTCCAACATGGCCGCCCCGTAGCCAGCAGTAGCCTCTACCTGTGTTTACATCCTGTCTGTTTTATTCTCATGTTGCTCTGTTTAGAGTGTGTATCTGACCCGTTTGGTCTAAATCTTGTTGTTTCCTGTTTTGCTCACAGTGTCCATTTTTGCTGATTGTTTGTGTTCTAAGTTCAATTAAACAACAGTTCATCAACGCAGCGATTTCCAGCGTCCTTGTTGTGTCCTTGAATGCACCATAACACGGTTTTCTCTTGGAGGGAAATATGGATCAAATTTTCATTGACTGTAATTTTATATCACAACATGTGATTCAGTAGATTGAACTGTTTATTACGGTGGCCACCAAAAGACAAAACACACACAACAGCAAAAGTGCAAACTTTAAAGAAATGTGCTACAAATTAAAAAAAAACATAAAAGTTAAAACATAAACCAACAAAAACACTGCAGTGACAACTAAACCCTCAAAACCACCCTATATTGTTATAAGCCTTTAGTTAATTATTTCTCATTGATTTGTTAATTTATGTTATTGCTGTTGCTCTTTATGTCATACTAGCCTGAACCTTGTAATATTACTTACACCTTCTACTTATTTCATGGCATTTAACACAATTTATCACCATTGATTGTGTAGTGGATGGTTCAACTTGTACATGTCATCCTAGTGTCTTTGGCCACTAGAGGGCATTATTGCTTCACTTTGGATTATCCAGTGTATGTATTCTATGCCCTCATGTATATGAAGGGAAGCAGTTTCCTGGAGATTATTATTCATTATATTTTACACCACACATTGTACATGTTGATGATATTCCACAAACAACCCTTCAGTAAAGTATTCCGACAGTGAGAATGAACACAATCTGTGGAAGCTCTTTCTTCATCGAATAAGTTGCCAAAGCCTTCTGATAGAGGCCAGGAATATCAGGTATTGGCGGAATGGCAATATAACATTCATAAGTATGTTTTAATTAGTGTATAATCACCTGAAAATAAGAATTGTTGCCTTTTGTGTTTTTCGTGAGTTTTGCAGCCACTGTAGGTTCTCCTACATGTTTGGAAGGGGAGGAGGAGGGGTATTCAGTTGGTTGCAATCTTCAACCTCACCACTAGATGGCACTAATCTTACACACTGGTCCTTTAAGCTCTAAGCTAGCTGCTAACCTACTAATCTTGCTTTGTAGTTGAGGCCTCTGTCGCTGTTGCTTTTATAATATTAAAAAAAAGAACACAAAACACCAGCTTGAATAAAAGCCTTTTATTTATATCTGATAATAATTTTAATTCATGGATCATCTCATTATAACTGCAAGTCATTTATTACTCAGTTTTAGTTAAAATTCCCCGTGAGCTGCATTCATAAACAATACCAACATTTTACAAAGCTGTACATGTCTTACATCCTCAGGTTTTTTTTGTTTTTTTTTTAAAGCTCACAAACCAATCAGCTGATCCATGATGTCACTGCTGACAGACAGCTGATCTGTGATGTCACAGCTACTTCCTGTCTGGCTTTTAGCTACACAATAGCTGTATTTGCTTGTCTCCTGCAGTGTTGTCGCGGTAACTAAACCTTTGATAACACTTTGCTTGTGTTAATGTTGAATTCAGTGTTTTTTATTTTTCATGTCTGTGGTGAAGTTTCAGTTCACAGCGTGGCCTCCAGGGGGCGTCACACTGCAGACTGAACACTACATAGCCAGTTTAGCTTTTAATACTTTTTAATCAGTATCACAAATTTAATTTAAACATGTCAAATTTTGACTCAGAACTTATATCAATACAACCACAGTGGGTCAAATTTGACTTTCTTAGTTTGAAAAATTGTCTTTTAATCCTAATCATAGCATAATAATTTTAAAAAAATGTGACTTTATTCTGATCCTTTTCCTGTGTCAGTATTACAAATATATCTAGTATTAGTTTAATTTATTTATTTCCTAAAATCAGAAATTCAAATCTTGGATAACTCTGGAAATAATTGATACCAAACTTAAATACCTGACATCAGAATTTATGATGCTGATATGAGATAATTAAATTAATGACACTTAAAAATCAACTGTAATGACTAAAACGTCACCTGTTGATGGGGATATGCAAAGTTTCAGTTAAATGTTTACTATTTTTACTATAAATTTTTGATATTGAAACAAGACTTATAGATTCAATTCAATTTAAAATAAAATTTTAACCTGCTATAGTTCAGATTATCTCGGGGAGAAGCACATATATATATATATATATATATATATATATATATATATATATATATATATATATATATATATCTACTGTATGTAAATGTGTCAGTTGTAATTAGATGTGCAGTCATCATGTAAATTTCTATCTACATTATTTAAGTAAAAACTGAATCATTTTCAAATTGAACAAAATATACATAAATAATAATAATAAAAACAATAAAAACTGCAATTTCAACTTGTCAAAGTTAAACTAAATAAAACTTAACTGGATAAATGTCTGTCATCCATATATGTATATATATATATATATATATATATATATATATATATATATATATATATATATATATATATATATATATATATATATATCTCAACAGCATCAATTCTGAAATCAAGAATTTTTGGTTTTAAGTTGTAGAAATTTGAGTCAAGATTTGATTTACTGATGTCAGATAATTAGATGTACTGTATGTAAATTCATCACATGTGAAATTATGGTCTGCATGTGACTTTTTTTTGTATTTTTTTAAAATAAGATATTTGAATCTTGGTATCAGATTGAAATGAAAACAATGAATTTTATGACTGAAAGAATTAGATTTGTGTTGGATGTTGAAGGTGGCACTTTTCTAGAAGACAGCAAGACAAAAAAAAAAGGATTAAAATCTAAACCGGCTTTGGTGGAAAAGACACATTTCACTTTGTTATTTGACATCTGCAGCAGAGATGAGAGCTGCTGCTGCTCTGTGGTTCTGTTTCCACTGCTGAACCAGACCCGAACTGGTCCTGAACCAGGCCTGAACGGGACCTGAAACAGGCCTGAACTGCCATATGAATCCTCCGCCGGACATTAAGACATAGAAGACAGATTTAACGACATTTCCGGTTCTTTGTGAAGGTTTTTTTTTAGATCAGAATCGAGACAGAAGCTTCATCATTTTGGAACAAAATCATTTTGTCATCTTCATGAAACCATTACCAGCTGATATGAGGTGGTCTGGAGTTTAAAAAGCTTCAAGGCTGCAGCTGCAGTTTCTGTTTCATGATGCTTGACTGCTGTGATAAAAACCTAAACCTGCATTTTTTGATAACTGTCATCTCCAGCTGAAAGTTTGATTTTATAAATTGTAAATTGTGTATGTGTGTATGCATGTGTGTGCATGTGTGTGCATGTGTGTGTGTGTGTGTGTGTGTGTGTGTGTGTTTGTGTGTGTATGGCTCTGATAAAGCATGGCGCTGTAGGCACTGACTATCATATGGATGCTAGCAGACTGCCAGCTGGTTAGACTGATTAGCTGCTTGCTGATTGGATGACACCTTCATTGACTGGCTGTCTCCTGATTGGCTGAAACTGATACATTTAAATATTTAGACCTTTTTGTTTTTGCATCCAAGCTGAGTGTAGCACTTTGATTATTTTTCTGTGCATTTTCTTTTCCTTTTTTTAGTGAAAATGTTGAAAACTCCTCATGAAAAAAAACAAAACTTCAGAAACATATAAAACTTTTTAAAAAATCTTCATGTAACATATTGTCAGGTTTACTGTCCTGATACTGATCTCAGAGGCTGAATAAAGCTTCCAGACAACCACAGTCAGCAGGCAGACACTGGGAGCCACACAGCCTTAGGGAACCCTTATTCGACCAAATATTACGGTGAGATGAGAAAAATATATAGACTGTCAATTTGAGACTGTGGAAGCTCATTTCTGCCCAGAAAATAAAAATAAAGAGATTAAATTTTAGAAATGATCAAAATAAAAATGCTCCTTCTGAATCATCTTCATGATAGCATAAACATAATGAGACATGATAAACTATTCTTAGTTGAAATTTGGACTTATTTCATAATTGAGACTCAAAAAGTCAGAACTTTATTTTTTGTCTCATAATTTTGATGCAGTATTTTATTATTTGTACTTGATAAGTCACCTTTTTTTTTTTTTTTACATATTTCATAATTTTCACATAATTATTTTTTTTCTGATAACTTTGACATAGTGTCTAACAATTTTAAACTAACAAAGCATAATTCTGACATAGTATTTCATAATATAGATGCATATTTCATAGATTTGACATAATCTCATAACTGTCACTGATCATCATATCAGACTTTTATAGTATACTACTCTGACATTGTGTCTCAAAATGTTGTCACAGTGTCTCCTAACTCCTAAAGCACTATCTTCATTTGTCTCATATATTATTTTGACTTGAAAAACAAAACATTTTGACCTATATTCTCATACTTTTTGACTATTTTAGTCAAAATCTGGACTTACTTCATAAGTGTGACTCAGAAAGTCAAAACTTCTGTCTCATGATTTTGATATAGTATTTCATTATTTGACCTCGAAAAGATCATTTTTATACAGTGTTTTGGTATCTCAATTTTTTTTTTACATATTATTTTCCTTATTTTGAGGTTCATAATTGTGATGTAGTACAGCATACATTTGACTTAAAAATAGTATCTCATAATTTGTCATAGTATCTCAATTTTCAACGTTATATCATAATTTTTTGTCACAATTATGTAATTTTGATGTAGTATGTCATGAGTGCGACTTAATATTTCATACTTGTCACAATTTTTTAATTGTAATTTTAAAGTTGTAGCTATCTCATAATTTTGACATAGCATCTTAAAACTTTGAAATTTGTAACTCATATTTTCAACCAATGTCACAATAAGCATAATTCTGATGTAGTATTTCAGAATTGTTATGTGCTATGTCATACTTTTGGCATTACAAGTCACATTTTTTAATTTTATCTCATCATTTTGACTCATAAAATCACAATTTTGACAAAGTATTTCATATTTTTGACATAGGATCTGCAAAATAAACCCAATAATTTTAGCATAGCATCTGTGTGTGACAGAGTATGTTATGATTTTGACTGTCACACTTGTGACTTAAAAGTTATAATTTTACAATAGTATCATAAAACCATGACTTTTGATCTTATAATTTTGACTTAAAAAGTGATAGTTATAAAGTCATCTTATAAATTTGACATTGTATTTAATAATTATAAATTAAAAAGTCACAATTGTTAAGTATTTTCTAATAACTTTGGAGTAGTATGTTATATTTTTGACTCAAAAAGTCGCAATTTTGATGTAATTTCATAATTTTGATATAGTATCTTGTAGTTTGTCACAGTATCTTATAACTTTGACTTATCTCATACTTAAAAAGCCTCAAAAAGTGTAGTAGCTGTCATACGTTTTGACATTTTGTTGTAATAGTGTCGTGATTGTTCAAATTACAATTTTAAAATTGTAGCTATCTCATAATTTTGCCATAGCATCTTATAACTTTGAAATTGTATCTCATAATTTTAAACTTCGAATGTCACAATTTTGACATAGCATAATTCTGACATACTATCATTTTGGTGTAGCATGTTATACTTTTGACATTACAAGTCAAATCTCTTCAGTAGTATCACATCATGTTGACTCACAAAGTCACACATTTGACAGTATTTCATAATTTTAACATATTGACATACTGTGTCACACTTTTGACTCAAGAGTTATCATTTTATGGTAGCATCATATAACCTTGACATTGTATCTAATGATTTTGACTTAAAAAGTGACAATTTTAAAGTATTATTTTAGAACTTTGAATTAATATGTTAATATGACTTAGAAAGTTGTCATTTTTCAGTAACATCTTATAACTTTGACATTGTGTCATACTTTTGGCTCAAAACTCATAATTCTAAGGTAGCATCTTATAATTTTGATGATTTTACAGTAGTAAGTTATAACTTTGACATTGTATCTTATAATTTTAACTTAAGGCACAATTTTTAAGTATTATCTTATAACTTTGAAGTAGTATGTTAGATTTTTGACTCAAGAAGTCCCACTTTTGATGTAGTTTCATAATTTTGATATAATTCTTGTAGTTTTGTCACAGTATCTTAAAACTCTGACTTAGTATCTCATTTTAAAAAGCACTGAATGTGACAGTATTGAAGTGGTCATAATTTTGTCATATTATTTCATACTTTTGGTTTCATGTGTCATTATATTGTACTTTTTAAGCATCTCAATTTGACATAGTCTTATAATTTTACTTTTAAGAAGTCCTAATTTTGGCATAAACCATAATTCTGAAGTAGTATCTCATAATTTTATGTACAAATATTATTATCATTCATCATATTCTGAACATTTCATTTTCTTCTTTTCCTGACAGACATGCTCTTCCACAGTTTTCACATTCACTTAAATACAGCAATAGTTTTTTTGTTGTTTTTTTTTGTCAGTAGAGGAACTGAGTGTGTCTGCTGAGTGCTGATTGTGGTTTCTAAACCAAACAGTCATCAGTGTGCTGTTTCTGATCAGGGGTCAAAGGTCAACTCCGCATCAGACACGTGACCAGTCCAACAGCATGTGACATCATCAAAGGTTTAAACAGGAAAAGGAGAGAACTTAAGACGGGTCTCTGAGCTTTTCAAAATGAAAGGCTTGCTCCTGTTTCTCTGGGGCTGATTGATGTTCAGAGGCCACGCAGACGACAAGATTCAAACTGTCGCTCATAAAACAACTCCTGACATCAACTGGAGGCAGATTTTCATTAACAGGGTTGTTGTTTTCGAAATACTTATCAGCTGTAGATTTTGACTGTTGTCCTGTCATCAAATTGATTAATAATTTTGGAATGAATCCGGTCAACACCGTCGTCTCCGTTGCCTCCAAAAGTTGCCCAGTGTCTGATCAGAGGAGCTGTGTGGTGAGCTGTGATGTGGACGCATCAGGATGGCTTTTATTGCTGAAGGCTCGAGGTATAAACTAGAGACTGATGCAGAAACACAGTACAGTAATGACCGACAGCCTGATGACAGTCGTTAACTGTTCATTCATTGACACTTCTGTACCTCTAAAAACTCTAAATGTTGATTTTTCTCTAAATTCAGGTTCCTGCACTTTTTCATGTTGAAGATTTTTCATAGGATACATTTTGTCCGTGAGGTCTTTGTTATTTGATAAAAAACAGGATTGTTGAACATTATTGTACTGTGTTACCTTGGTGGGAATAAACTTTTTTTAATGGCCAATGTTTTGTCACAGCAGGAAAAGCTCAGTTGTAATTGATAACATTATAACGCCATTTGTCAACATGTCTGCTGTGAAAAAAGTCTTTAAACAGAGTTAAAGTTAGCTCCAAGTCAGCAGGAAGTCCATTCTGTCACAGTTAAATCACCTCACAGAACTGAACTACAAATTACTTTGTTGGTTATTAGCCAGCAGGCTAAAATAATGAGCTAACAAACAATTGACTTATCATGAGACCAATTTGAATATTGATACTCCACATGTATCAATGTTTACAGTATCTGAGTTGTACTTGTGAGTCTTATGAAAGATTCAATCACTTTTATAACTCTTGTAGAGACTTGATGTCCTGTTACTTTTTAAAAAAAATCACAGTACACAGTTAGTGTATTTCGATATGAAGCCAGTACATTATATCCGCACCCACTGCCAATCTGAAATCCCCAAGGTGTTTTCTACTCATATAATGCTGATATCAAAGTCAGAGAAGAAATGGCAAACGTAAAAAGGATCCTTCAAATTGTCCCAGATTATTCCTAATTCCCCATGTGGGACAGTTTAGACTGAAATCTGGGATACTCACCAAAAGGTCTAAATCACACTCCAAAGTACATGCCCATGTTTGGTCATCTCAGTAATTACAATGCTTTTGCTGTTACAAATAGTATAGTAATGTATTATATTATGTATTGATATTAATATTAATATAATTTGCAACCTGCATAAAAATAACAAAAAACATTACAAGACTAAGACCCCCAAATTATTATTTGTATCGCACATTTCATGTGCTTGAATGCATATTTCACCAATTTACATGACTGTCCCACATTTGTGAAACCAGCTGTCCCACATTTTAAACCACATTTTCCAAAGTGGGACAATGAAAAATTTGCCCTTTTGTAGATAATAGAACAACTAGCACACCTGGTAGCTGCTATCTTATTATATTCTGCTCAACATTATACAATATATTTGACTTATTGTTAGATCAGTCTATTTAATTGTTAATGTAAACTTGTGGAAAAATGTTGAGCAAAGTGCAGTGAAAGTCATCAGTCGTCCTGATCCAGAACCACAAGAACCGCACTCTTATAATGTTGAAAAAAATGTGTCTATTATCTTCTTGATTAATTGATGAGTTGTTTGGTCTATAAAATGTCAGAAAATGGTTAAAAATGTTGATCAGTGTTTCCCAAAAGCCCAAGATGACGTCCTCAAATGTCGTTTTGTCCACAACCCAAAGATATTCAGTTTACTGACATAGAAGACTAAAGAAACCAGAAAGTATTCACATTTGAGACGCTGGAATCAAAGCACTCAAAACAATTGATATATTATCAAAATAATTGCAGATTAATATAATAGTTGGTAACTAATTGATTAATTAACTAATCATCGCAGCTCTACATTAAAGTCAGTAGAAACCATGTCAGATCCAGCGGTGGAATCTATGATTGAAGTAGCTGCTCAAGTAGTGTACTTAAGTCCAATTTTGAGGTACTTGTACTTCACTTAAGTATTTCCATTTTCTGCTACTACTGCTTATACTTCTACTCAGCTGTAGTTCAGAGGGAAATATAGATAATCATCGGATCAATTGATAATTTCAAAGGTTCTGGTCTCAGTTGAAGCTGAAATCCACCTTAGAAAGATTTCCGACTGTACCATTCAGTCATATTTTCAGCCTGTAACGTGTATGAGCTATTAAGTGAGTGAAATGTTTGGTGATATGTGTGTCCACTGATGTGATAACGTGTTATTATGATGTCCTGGATCAGATTTAGTCTTTAACTGTGACAGAATGTCTCAATTTCTACATTAGATTGGTGATTTTCTATATTTTTCTTCTTGTCAGCAACTCTCATGTTTGGATCCAGTCCAACAATGAACTGATCTACCGACAAGTATTGTGTATGTATCCAAAGCCTGATTTATCTTATTCCTCTGTGCCGTAGACCTCCGTTGTTGTCCAAAAACTATTGAAAACATGTCAGTTAGTCCCACCACTGCACTAGGTGACATGTTCCTTCATTATGAAGAGTTTGGTCACGTTAGTTTGTTTGGAAACGGCTCCAAAGACTAGTTACAGTGATCACATTTTCAGTCTCCAGAGAGTAGTTCTGTGTAAGGCAGACGCCACTGAGCATGTGCGGGAACGCTGTTCTGTTTACTGCTTCACTAGATTGTTGTGCTACAGCTCTTGTATTTGTACTGCATTACGGATTTCTCAAAGAGCTTCAGCACAAAGTCCAAAGGTTGTGATATGAAGCACAACAAGCCGTACACAGAACTACTCTCCGGAGACTGAAAACATCTCTGTTATTAGTCTTTGGAGCCGTTTCTAAACAAACTAACGTGACCAAACTCTTCATAATGAAGGAACATGTCACCCAGTGCAGTGGTGTGACTCACTGATGTGTTTTTAATAGTTTCTGGACAACAACAGAGGGATAAGATATATCAGGCTTTGATAAACACACAATACTTGTAAACATCAAATTAACATCAGATTAGTTTACAAGAAGAAAATATAGAAAAAGAGCTTTAAGTCCCCCAATTCATCATTTATAATTTAGAATATAAACAGTTAATAAATGGTTTATAACACACTACAATGTAGTTATAAGCAGATATAAGAACATTTTAAGTGTTTATTAATGTACAGTATTTATTATACTTATTTTATACTTATTATTTCTCCTTTGAAGAGGTATTTTATATTATTACAGCTGTGTTTTAGTATATTGTCGTTCATTGTCTGTTTATGCAGCAGCAAACACTTCTGGGTGTCCACAGGAGGAGTTATGGTTATTGACTAATACATTAATAAACACTTATATCTAATAGTGTGTTAACAGCTATTTATTAACTCGCGTTTCTGTCAGTCTGTATGTTATGAAGCTCAGCGATGTTTCTTGCAGACGTCTGATGGATAAATTGTTGAATCCTGTGCAGACGTCGATGCTTCTTGGTCGACTTTGGACCAGAACCTGAATAATTCGACCCATCTTTAGAACCAGAGTCAGACTCTGGGGGCGATCAGCGAGCTCCTCCTCCTCCTCTGCTGATCAGCTAGAATCGATCACCAGCAGACAGTCTTTAGGAAATGCATAGAAGACAAAGATCCAAATGCCCTTAAGAGAGAGAGCAGGCTGAGGGGCGGGGCTAAATGGCAGCGCAAGGGATTGTGGGAGTTGTAGTGTGACTGCTGAGGGTGTAAATGTAGACAGACAGACAGACAGACGTAAAAACATCATAATGGAACGTGTAACTGAACTGCAAAAAAATTAATAAATGAATCATCTAAGTTGACTTTTATTAAAATGTTTACTCTTATAAATGTTTACTTTTGAGTGTCAGTCAAACCTACAGAGCTGATTTCTCCTCCAAAAAATAAAAAAACAAAAGTCTAACTGAGAAATGTAATCACATAGAAACAAATAAAATTTGATTCTGAAACTGTTTCTGCCCAAACATGCAGTAAAAATATTGCAATAATAGTATTTGCTGGTTAAATCATCAGTTGGTTTTCAGTGGTATATATAGCGTGACGTAATGTGACAGGAAGTGGCGGTATATAGAACCAATCAGTGTTTACAATAACTTCCGGGTAGAAAACAACTGCATCATGTACATACAATTCAATGACGTGGAGCATAAATAAATATGAGTTTAAGCAAGTAAAGAAGTAAATAAAGAAGCACATGTAAAGCAGTATAAGTATAAGCAGTAAGTAGTAAAAGTAATTAAAAGTAAGCATAAGTATAAATGAGTAAAGCAGCAGTAGGCGGCTTCCCACTATGACAAAATCAGCTACCAGTTAGTCCAACTGGCGGTGAGATGTTGCTATTGGGTAGATTTGGTTTAACTATATATCTTCAAATGTTACAGTTATGAAAATAACAACAGAAATAAACAAGTTTGCTGATGTCACATATCTTCAAATCAACTACCAGTTGTCTACCCGGAAGTGACTGTTGTTGTTGTTGTTGTTATTAGCGTGACGTCACGGTGATTCGGTCTATATAGCGTGACGTGACGTGATGTGACAGGAAGTGGTGGTGGTGGTATATAGTGTGATGTGACAGTACATGACAGGAAGTTGCGGTGTCTCTGCCTGCAGCCTCGGCGTCAGTTTGCAGGACGAAGGCTGAAGTTTAAATGAGGCACTTGTTATGATGCAGAGCTGCAGGTCGTCGGCCATGTTGGCCACAGAGTGTATGTGTGTGTGTGTGTGTGTGTGTGTGAGAGTGTGTGTGTGTGTGTATGGCTCTGTTACATCATCAGGAATTTCAAAACATCGGGCAATTTTCTTTTTTTTTTTTTACAAGCAAGCAAGCAAATCAAATCATCTCTGCTTCTATTTAATGTCTAATAATAATAATAATAATAATAATAATAATAATAATAATAATAATAATAATAACAATGACGTCATCGAGCCGTCACATGTTCAGTTTATAAAAATAAAAAATCATTCCGCTGATATTCACATGCTCAGATACACATAAAGACTGTTTGATAAATCACCAGCTGTAATACGAGCCGCTGACGATGATCTTTGCATACGTTTATAAAGTCAGAATAATGAAGATGATGAAGATGAGCTGATGTGACGTTTTCGAGTGAAACGTCTCATCAGGACACACTGCGGGATGATGGGTAAAAATGAAAACAACAAAAAATTAAACATGTTAAAGATGCGGCGGCTCTGTGGGCAGCTGTTGTGTCATTAGCCAGTCAGAGGCCTCGAATCCCGTCCACCAGCCAATCAGAAACAGGTCCTCACTCTGCATGCTTCTCATCCTCCAATAAAAACCAGAAGAGTCATCCAATAAGATGCAGGAAGAGGCGGGTCTTCAAAGCCCTTATAAATATCCCCCCCCTCAAAAAAAAAAGTCAGTGAATGAAGAAAGAGAACGTCCTCGCTGCTGGCCAATCAGAGAGAGAGCCCGCCCTCTAGTCCCCGCCCACTGAGCCGACTGCCAATCAGAACCCGCGTCAGTCTCTGCGGGCTCGGCTCCAGCCAGGGGCCTGGGCTGCCCCCTTGATGTCGTGACAACTGAGCTCTTGTCCAATCAGATTCCCCCCTCCATCCCGCGGTGGCGATGCTGGCTGCTGATAGGCTGACCTCTGAGAAGCTGGCTGCTGATTCGTTGTCAGACAGACGCTCGTCGTCGTCCATCGGCATGAGGAAGGAGAACGCCGATCTCTGAGCGCCAGCTGAGCTCCCAGAATGCTCTGTGTGGTGGGTGGTGGTGACGTCTCCCTCCTCCTCCTCCTCCTCCTCTCTCACCCTCCTCCTGCTCTTCATCTCGCTCCTCCTCCTCCCCTGCTGCTTCGCTCCCCCAGACTCCTCCACCTCCTCCCCCTCCTGCGTCGTTGGTGTGTCCCAGGATCGCGCAACGTTCCTGGGTAAGCTCCGGGTCCTCCTCCCCTGCTCCCTCTGGTGGTCCCGTGTATCCTTATGCCTCACAGTCTGGCTCCTCATCTTCCTCTTCTGCTCTTCCTCCTTCCTTCTCCTCCTCTCCTCTTCCTCCTCCTCCTCCTCCCTCCGTCTCTCCTCCTCCCGCGCCTCCTCCTCTACCACGTCTAGGTCCAGATCAGGAGGCACTAACCCTCCTCCTCCTCCTCCTCCTCCTGTTCTTCGTTTGGTTTCTCCCTCTCTCCTCGTCCTCCTCTTCTCTCCTCCTCCTCCTTCTCCTTTGGTACTTCCTCCTCCCCTCTGCGGGCTGAGGGAGGCGGTCGTCATGGTTACCGTATCCACATCCTGCTCCTCTATTCGTGAAGAGGAGGAGGGGGAGAGGGCTCCTTCCTCAGGGCCTGAGAGAAACAGACAGAAAATATTCAGCTGCAGTTCGTCCACCTGATGCTGCTGATGAAGTTCAGCTCTCAGCAGATTCACTGAGCTTCTTCCTACTGTCAGGCTGATTTTCAAAATTCAACACTGACTCTGATGGTTTATTTTCATAGAAATCAAGTGAAACTAAAGGAAGGAAATCAATCTAGAAACTGATGGATGATTTTGAAAAAATAATTAGCTAAAAACTAATCTAATCATATGTTAGGATGGTTAAATATGATTTATTTTTTCTCATCCAAGATAAATAACCTTAAAGGACGAGTTCACAGTTTTTCATGTGTGTCTTAAAACAACAGTCAGGAGCCCAAATGAACATTGAAACATGTTTTTCTTGCTGTAATCATTCCTCCTGTTCATACTGACCATTAGAAGATCCCTTCATAATGACCTTACAATGGAAGTGATGGAGGACAAAATCCACAGTCCTCCTTCTGTTCAAAAATGTATTTAAAAGTTTATCTGAAGCTAATATGAAGCTTCAGCGTCCAAATGAGTCAAATCAAGTAGATATCTTTCAACGTTTGCAGGACGCAGCGGCGCTCCGTCTCAGCGGTGCTCTGAGTGCACGTAAGTGCAAATAATGTAGGATACTACTTTTAATTTGTACTATCCAATCATGCCAACATCAGAATGTCATAAAATATGTCCAATATCATGTGCTATGAAAATATTGAGTAAGTTTACTGGCTAGCTAACGTTAGCTAACTGCTAACAGGCTAACTCTAACAGGTGTCCTTTGTAAACAAGCTATACAGAATGACGTCACCCTAGTCTATTAACGTTAAATGAGTTAACCCCTAATGTTAAATTATATAACCTAACGTCATCAGTTTGTCAACATATTGAAAGTAAATCACACCACATCATTAGCTGTTCAATTTAACAATGTATTTCAAAGTTTATCTGAAGCTAATATGAAGCTTCAGCGTCCAAATGAGTCAAATCAAGTAGATATCTTTCAACATTACAGTCTTTTTAGTGCCAAAGTCCCTCTTTTTGTTACTATACTTCCACCTGCAGCTCAACAGGGAAACACTGTCTGAGGAAACACAAAGAGGGAATTTGATGCTAAAAAGACTGTAAATGTGTCAGATATCCACTTGATATGACTAACTCAGACTGATGAAGCTGAATAGAAGCTTCACACAGACTTTTAAATGACTGTGTGGACACACTGTGGATTTTATCCTCCATCACTTCCATTGAAAACACATTTGAAGGATCTTTTAATATCCAGTATGAACAGGAGGAATGATTACAGCGAGGAAAACCTCTTTCACTGTTACTATGGACACCTGACTGTTCTTTAAACCAGTTTAATGATGTTAAACCAGTAGATATGTCCAGTACGTATATAAACAATTCCTAATGACAACATTGATAAAATTAATGTGACCTGGACACAGATAAATAGTAGAAAATGTCGTATGTTTTGAATTATTTAGTGATTACAGAGCTAAGTCAATTAGCTCTTTGTGTCTCGTACATTCTGTATGTTTAATATTTTAAAAAGTGATGTATTCATGTTAATTCCTTTTCAAAAAAATACTTTAACTGTTCTGCAAAAGCTGCTGATGAAAATGTAAAGATGAAGGGATGAGAGACAGAGAGAGAGTTCAGGAAAAGGAGATGAAGTGTCTGAGGGAAGACAAGTTACCAACCGCGAGTTTTCAGTGCGTCCAATCACGTAGAAGCAGGGCTCCCCCTGTTTAGAGTTGGTCATACAGAGAGACAGGCTGGACAACTCCACTGAGGAAGACAAGGAGGAGGAGGAGAGAGAGGAAGAACAGAGCAGGAAACAAAAGAAGGAAGAAGAAAGAGAAAGTACAAAAAAAAATACAAAGTCAAGACAGGAGGAATCAGGAGAATCCAGAGCTGTGATTGGACAGAGAAGTCAGTTCTGTTTTAAAGCATAAAGCTGGAGATGTTTATATTTTTCTTATTGTCAACAACAGAACCAAACCAACAACTTCCTGATACGGAACAACTCTCCAGAGACTGAAAGATGAGATCTGTTGACAGTAAGAACAATATATAAAACATCTTCCTTTAAGCTCAAACTTCACTTTTGTGAATCAAAAGGAAAAGATTTAGTTAAAGGTGAGAATTCAACAAGAATCAGGAAGTTAAAAAGAAGCAAAAGTGAGAGAGAAGCAGCAGCTACAAACTCTTCTTCTTCTTCTTCTTCTCCTGCTGACTGGTGTGTTCAGGTGACATCATGTAAATGTCAGTACGCCGTCATGCGGTTGAATCTCACCGTAGTCGGGCACGTATCCGTTTCCCTTCTTGAGGACGAGGTGGATTCGATGTCCTCCTCTTCTGATCTGCTCCACAGCCTGACTGTGAGTCATCCCGGCCGTGCTGTCTCCGTTGATCTCCACCAGCTGGTCGGACACCTGAGAACACAACAAGCGCACCTGCTTTCACCAACATAAACACCACGGAGTCCTTCTGATCTACAGGCAGGGAGGAAGACGGTCAGTTTATCTTTAGTTTACAGTGAAGTCGGGAAGAATTAGTCACTCCGACTAATTTTAGAATCAGGCTGAGCTTCTGTCAGATCGGTTGTTGTTTAATGTCTGATTGATACGGTGGCCCTGAAGTGCACATCACAACGACAAATGACAAAACACAACCGCAAAAGCAGACAACACAACAACATTAACTTCTTCGGTTGCGTTCTCTGCTTTTGCGGTTGTGTTATCTGCTTTTGCGGTTGTGTTTTGTTATTTGTTGTTGTGTTTTGTGATTTGCTGTTGTGTTTTCCTGTTTGTCGTTGTGATGTGCACTTCAGGGCCACCGTAGATTGATCAAAGTTCTGTCTGTTAGATGATCGGTTGGATTTCTGGCAGCAGGTTCAGCAGCTCTGAGTTAAAGTTAAAGAGCCAAAGTGAAACCAGAACTTCCAGATTCCTCATTAAAAGTCTCGTTAACATTTGTAACTCTGCTAATAAGTAGAAATCCGACCTTGGAGCAGAACCTCAGTCAAAGGTCGTAGATTTGGTTTTAACTTTGGTTTTTTTTAATCAAACGGGCTGCAGCTCACCTGTCTGTGTGTCTCTGTGCTGCTCAGGCTGCTGCTGACGGGACTTTTATAATAAAATGATGTCAAACAGATCAGTTAGACAAGCTGTGACTGATTTAGCTTCTAAATAATCCATGTTGTAATGACCCATATGCAATAATAACTCATCCACTCTTTGAACTGGGGGAGGACGGAGTTGTATAAATATTTCTCCTAATAACGTCCAAGAAGATTAATCATAGATAACAGAACATTCTTTTACACTTCGGTTCTTCTTTAAAAAGGACCCGAAGTCCTCATTTGCTTTTGGGAGCAATTTTCACCAACAGTAACGAGATGTTAGTTTTGTTCAGTGAAGATCTTTTCAGTTATGTTATGTTTAAAAGCTATGAATAAATAAATACCAACCACTTCAGATTCACCTCCTACTACCAGGCCTCTGCTGGGCTGCAGCTAGTTGACGATGTGTAACACAGCGTGAAGGGTTGCCAGATACTCAAGTCCAGTATCCCCCTCTTTCACTCTCTATCATAACGTGGTGGCCAAACCACATGTGAACAAGTGTTAGTAGTTTTCTTTTTTAACACTTAACATACAAACATTTCAGATAATCACAGTACACATACAGTGCTCACTTTATTACTGACAGTTTGTTGGATAATTTAAGTGCACATGTTTTAGTTAACATTCTGTTTTTCATATTTCTTGCTTGTGTTTAATCCTGATTTGTCTTTTGTTTCATGGATCCGGCGAGTCCTCCCTCTGGCCGAAAGAGTCGGCGCCGGTAAAGATGGCCGCTTATACTGCGGCAGGCAGGAGGCCAACTGGAGCGTGTCAGAGGGGAGTCTGCCTTTCAGGATCCAGTTGACTTCAGTTACTTTAAGTTTGTTTTTCCTGCTTTTGATAGTTAGTTTTGGTTGTAAATAGTTTCTTGATTTAAATCTTTGTTGAGATTAAGGTTACTTTGTGTTATAGAGTGAACTGTTTATTCCTGCCCCCCTTATGTGTCATTTGTCAGGTCTGTTATGCTGTTTGTTTAGTTGACCTCAATTTGAGTTTTTGAAATTACTTTCTACTAGTTTTCCTATTTTTGTATTTTGGGAAAAAGTTGACATTAAGTTGTAAATAGATGACTAATTTTTGTTTTATACACCTTCTGTTCCTGAGTTTTACTGCTTGGTCCCTGACACATAATAACACACTTCTTTTTGCAGAAAACACACAAACCTGGCAACCCTGCAGAGATATAACGGGTAACATTATATGGAGACAAATAGCAAGATTGTTTGGAATCAGTAAAAACACTGGTTGTTGGGACATTGCACCACCGTTCATACTCAAATCTACACCCATGCTCAACAGTATGTCATGTGACTCGATTCCTATGTTTAAATAAGGACGGGAGTTTTCTGAAAAAAAACATTTAATATCATTATTTATACAATATTTGTGTTATTTATCAGCCTTTAACAAACATCTGTTCCCATCAGTCCTAGATGTTTACAGGCTGAAGACGTGCTACAGACAGTAACGATGACTTCAGAGGAAAGCCGTGGGAAGTTTTACAGATATGGACAAACCCAGTTTCGATGATGTAAGTAAAGTCGCTGCTGCACTTGTAGTTCTTTTAATGGGAGTTGTAGTTTTTTCTGTGCGTGTAATGAAAATGTTGTTTGATTTTGTTAAAATAACAAAGATTTAAATTTCTGACAGCAGCTGAGCGGTCTGAGAATGTGGAAACTCTGAATGAGAGATTGCGTTGAGTTACAGAAGCCGGTGGAACAGAGGCTAAACAGGAAGTGACATCATGACCTCAGCTCTCCAGAAATCCTGAAGGTTCGATCTTCAGTACCGTTAAAAACATGCGTCTCTTCTTCTATGAAACGGACACAGAGACTCTGTTAATGTGATGTATTGTAGTCATGATACAAGCAGCCAGACGGCGGGATACAGGACCATCGTTGAGGATGCTGTGTTTGAATAAACTTTATTGGAATTGTCACTGGACAACCCGACACAACATAAATGTCCTGATCTGGTTCCTGCTCCTCAGAGGACGAACCCTTTAGATTTTAATGACCCCTCTGCGGCCTCTAGGGGACGCTAGCGGCACTTTAGATTTAGATTTTCAGTCTGGACCATTTGGTGTTAAATATTCAAACGGACAGAAAGCAGAGAGCGGCTGGAGCAGCTGTGATGTTGAATGTTTGATGCTCAGAGTCTCAAAGCTGCAGACAGAAACTAAGAAAACTAAAGATCATGAAAACTTCACATCATTTAACGTCATGAAGGAAAACAGGACAAACGTTACAGAAAGAGCAGAAAACTTCCTGCAGCTGCTTCACAGTAAGTCTGCTGTGTGTGTGTGTGTGTGTGTGTGTGTGTGTGTGTGTTTACCTGTATCTTGTTGCTGCGCTGGGCCGGCCCCCCCTCCATCAGTCCCAGCACATACAGCCCCATGTTGTACTCGCTGCCCCCCCTCAGAGAGAAACCGAAACCTGTAGGACCTCGTTCCAGATCCACGCTGTAGAACCTCGACTCATCCTGACACACAAACACACACACACACACACACACACACACACACACACACACACACACACACACTCCGATTACTACAAGTAAACTTTACTACAACTACTACTGCTGCTAATATTACTACCACTGCTATTCACATGACTACTGCCTGTGTTGCTTCTACAGCTGGACTGATGCACAGTTTTCGGGTTTTATGACTTTAAGTAAATAACAATGATGTCAACGTGGAACCGACGCTCCTGGTGGGTAAGATAAGTTATAGATTCAGTTAAAGGGGACGTACTCTGCACATTTCCAGTTCTATATTAATTTATATTCTGGGGCTCTACTGGAATATCTTTGAATGATTTCCAGTTAAAAACTCCTTATTTATCTTCTACTGGTCCTTTCTGCAGCCCCTCAGTTCAGCCTCTGTCTGAAACAGGCCGTTTTAGCTCCTGTCTCTTTAAGGCTCCACTACTTTTTCTAGTTCTAGAAACCAGAATGAATGTGAGAATGACCTTTGACCTCCCTCTGGATCCCTTCATCAACCGGCCGTCGATGTCCAGGTCTGCTCCTTCTGACAGGGACGACGAGTCTGAGGAGGAGAGAAGAGAAACGTTCATTCAAGAGGAGTAAAGCTACAACGATTAGTTGATTCATCGATTAGTTGCCAACTATTGATCATTTTGACTCATTTTTTATGAAAAAATGTCCTAATTCTCTGATTCCAGCTTCTTAAATGTGAATATTTTCTATTTTTTTTTAGTCTTCTCTGACAGTAAACTGAATTAGACATTTGAAGACGTCATCTTGGGTTTTTGGGGAAACACTGATCAACATTTTTCAACATTTTCTGACATTTTATGGATCAAACAACTAATCAATTAATTGAGAAAATAATCAGCAGATTAATGAAAATAAAAGTGGAGTTTAAATCCTGCTCTCGAGCCTTGAAGGAGGAAACGTGTGAAATCAGAGACGTCAGAGATCAGAGAGGATCCTGTTCTCCGTCTGGATTCATTAACGAGTCTCTTCTGAAAGCTTTGATCTCTGCTGACAGTGTTTCATGATCAAAGATCAGCGGAGAATATATCAGCAGCAGCTTCTCATGTTTATCTGTCTCTCACATTAACACCATGACAACAACATATTCACTTAGTTTCTCATTAGAACATGAAAACTTTCACGTTTTCGCATCTTTTTCGTGATATAACAAGATGATTTTCATGTTGTTATGACATAAACTAACCAGCCGTTTCATCAGGAACATCTGTGTAATCTAATGTGATCCAACATAACAGCTCTGCCATAAACTCTACTTATGAAGTTTATATATTAGTTTTTGTTGACATTGTCAGAAAGATGATAATTCCACTTTATGTTTATTATTCAGGTGGTGATGAACTGGAGTGTGTTATATTGAAAAGTATGTTAATGAAGTGGACAAAATATTAGGAACATTTTTCAATCTAATCCACTAGTTGTATTGGATTGCATTAGATTGTGATTGAGAAGTGTATTTTCTCATTATTACTAGATATCAAATGATTCAGTGTTTTCGAGAAACTTTTCTTATGATCAGCTGTCACTTTATTTTGTTAAATCACAAAACTTTATTGTTACAGAGAAACGTTTATCTCAATAAAACAAAGTTTTCTTCAAGAAGGTTTGTTGTTATAATGAGATACAGTCAGTGCTCAGTGTCACTGTCGCCATAGCAACCGTGTAACATGATTGATCTATGTGACAGGATGTTTTTATGTATGTTGATTTCATATTATTCTCATTTTGTGAAATAAAGCGAAAGTTTTGTGATTCAACACAAAAAAAAGTTTATTGTAAAAACTGAATAATTTAGTATTAACTAATTATGAAAAAATATGTCATAATGACAAGAAAAGTATATTTTAATAACATGAAAAGTTTCTCATTTTAACAAGAAACCAGTGATGAAAAATCCTTTACTGCAGTAAAAGTACATAAGTATTATGAGCTTGATGTAGTTAAAGTACTGCAGTAAAAGTACATAAGTATTATGAGCTTGATGTAGTTAAAGTATTGCAGTAAAAGTACATAAGTATTATGAGCTTGATGTAGTTAAAGTATTGCAGTAAAAGTAGTGGTTTGGTCCCTCTGACTGATATATTATTATATATGACATCATTAGATTATTAATAGTGAAGCATCAGTGTTAGAGCAGCATGTTACTGTTGTAGCTGCTGGAGGTGGAGCTACTTTACACTACTTTATATACAGTTAGCTAGTTTAGTCCAGTGGTTCCCAACCTAGGGGTCGGGCCCCTCCAAAGGGTCAGCAGATAAATCTGAGGGGTGGTGAGATGATTAATGGGAGAGGAAAGAAGAAAAAACAAAGTTCTGATACACAAATCTGTTTTCAGTTTTTGGACTTTTTCTCTAATCTTTGATTTTTGCTGAAATATTGGATCATTTGAACATTTATTGAAATGAAAGCATGTGAGAAGTTTAGAGGGAAAAATCACTATTTGGTACCTCAAAGTTGTACTTAAATACAGAACTTGAGTAAATGTACTTAGTTACTTTCCACCGCTGGAGGAAACTGAGCAAAAAGCAGGCAGCAGCATGTTCTCGTATTTTAATCAGCTGCAGATAATGAAGGTTAATGAAATGAAGTCAGTGTTTTCTGTGGTTGATGCGTCTCTGCAGCTGCTGTCTGTATTCACACAAAGACTGTTTGTGAGTAAAGACGCATCACTCTGTAACGCCGCTGTACGACCGCCAGCGGACTGTGTGTTCCTGTAGTCTGACAGAGTGGAGACTCACTTCACTTAAAGTTACATTTCATCTATTTTTCACTGCTCAGCTCATTTTCAGCTCCAGTCGTGTTTCTGCTTCTCAGACGACAAAAGATGATCAGACATCTTTGAGTTGCAGTTATTTTAAACGCCATCGGACCTCATCTCCGTGTGGAATAAACCTGTAAAAGTCAAGCGTGTGTGTCGTACGGTGTCTGGGCGTGATGCTCAGTCTCAGCGTGTTCCCGGCTCTCCTCAGGATCTGGGCGAGGTCTCGGTGCTGCAGGCCTCCGACCGCTCGACCCTCCACCGCCTCCAGCTGGTCTCCCGGCTGGATCTGCCCCGTGCGCGCCGCCGGGCTGCCGCGCCGCACCGTCACGAAGCGGTGCGACATCAGGGACGGGGCTACACAGAGAGAAACAGAGAGAGAGAGAGAGTCACATATCATCCAATCAAACTGGATAACACCTGTAACCACGGCAACACCGGTACACTAGATACATGCTCATCATGTCTGTTGACCCGTCAGACTTGTTTTTAAATGATGGAAACAAATTTAAAAGTGCGTTGTATAAATGTAGACTGTTTCTGTGACTCTCTGACAGCTGCATAATAATAAATGTGTTTCAGGTTTAATAATTGAGGTCTGTTCAGTCTGAACGAGCAGCTGCTGCAGTACAAGAGACCAGTTCTCACATCCACAGACCCCGCTGGAAAAGAACAGTCAGTCATTTGTTCAAACACCTAAAAATGATGTTAAAGTTTCACTGAGGGAGCGGTCACATGATGCTGTCTGCCGGGAGCAAAGCTGGAATTAGAGTTTGTTAAAGAGGACGTATTCTGCACATTTCCAGCTCTATATTTATATTCTGGGGCTCTACTGGAATATCTTTACATGATTTCCAGTTAAAAACTCCTTATTTATCTTCTACTGGTCCTTTATGCAGCCCCTCAGTTCAGCCTCTGTCTGAAACAGGCCGTTTTAGCTCCTGTCTCTTTAAGGCCCCGCCTCCTGATGAGCCTGCTCTGTTCTGATTGGTCAGCTTCAGGAAGCTTCCTCTGGCTCCGGAGGCTACGTAAACAAACTATAGTAGCAGGATTTCACTTCTTTTTCTCCTTCTTTACTCCAAATGTCAATTTCTTAAACACATCCGTACATGCTGGAGCTGAATCACATCTGAGATATGAGAGTGAACAACGCTAGCAACACACCTTAGCAACAAACTTAGCAACCAAGGCTACAGAACAGACGGCCATTTATGGGCATGTGCGACGAGCCGACGTCAGCTCATCAGCAAGATAAAACAAAAACCTGACCTCAAGTTTAACCATGTTTAACATCATAACAGGATATAAATAACAGAAAAGCACATAAAGCAGAATATGTCTCCTTTAAAGAGCTGAAACATTTTTTAAACAGTTTAAGTTTTAGACACTAAAAAACAAAAGATGTTCATCTGATATATATCGTGCTTCATGTAAATATTGTACTTTCTACTCCTCTTTATTTATTTGACAGATTTAGTTACGTTTCAGTTGAAGATTTTATATTTAAAACATATGATCAGTTT
Organism: Thunnus albacares; assembly: GCF_914725855.1. Taxonomy (NCBI): domain Eukaryota; kingdom Metazoa; phylum Chordata; class Actinopteri; order Scombriformes; family Scombridae; genus Thunnus; species Thunnus albacares. The sequence goes on along the minus strand of NC_058110.1, from coordinate 33,465,210 downwards.
GTTATATATGAGACTATTAAATAGTTTGAGGTGTTAAAATGAGCGTTACCATGACAACATTAAAATGCTGCTAATATGTACACATCAATTAATCAGTTTTAATATTTAACAACAATCTCAATCGGGCCATTTTGCATAATAAGTACTTTTACTTTACTTTAAGTATATTCTGCTGACAATACTAATGTATTTTTACTTAAGTAGTATTTTGAATGTATTTGTAATTGAGTATTTTTTCATTGTGTTGCTAATTTAACTGATCTGAACTCATTTTCAGGAATGAACATGGAGAGAAAAATTTGTAGGAGTTTGGTCTTGCAGCAGAGACCGCCAAGTTCATCACACACACACACGCACACGCACACACACACACACACACACACACACACACACACACACACCTGATCCCATGTCAGTCCAATCTGGGGTGGAAACCTCAGTGAGGGAGGAGGGAGTGAAATTCTCAGAAAGATTTTCTGGCTCAGCGAGACATTAATCGCCGAGAACAAAGAAAAACTGGAAACAACCACAGAACTGAGAGGTCACATGACCAGCAGACAGACAGACAGACAGACAGACAGGTGGACAGACAGACAGACCACCATTAACCAGCCTCAACTACTGACTGACTGAGCTGTTTGCAGAGTTTCATGTTGAGCGTTGCTGCAACCACCTGAACACAGAAACCTTCTTACTGCAACATGTGGCGGATTATCTCTGATTTGATTTTCATGGAAATACAGTGAAGTGAATGATCGGTATAGCTGCAGGATTTACAGTTTTCAGGGTCTAAAAACTCTGGAATGGTGCTTTTAGTGTTGCAGAACAACACTTTAAAAAGAGGCTTTAAAAAAGAGCAACTTTCTGTGTGTAAGAAGCTTTAGAGTTACATCACAGACCAGCAGCTGCGTATCCCAACACTGAGAACAATCAGCTGTTCATGTGTGAGCTGAAAAGAGTCATGCAGGGATTTAGCATTTCACTCCTTCAACACACGCACACACACACACACATATATATATATTTAATGATAAATAAACATTGTAGTATTTAAAGTATTTAAAGAAGAATGAAGTTCGATGCTCACTTCGTTCACTCCAGCATCACTCAGAGGAGACGACTCATGACGAACAGCATCTCAACTGTCAAATACGACAGAAGTCAACTATCAATATGTGGAAATTATTCATTAACAGTTTAAAAGAAAAACATCTGATAACTACTCCATTTTTGTATTATTAGATTATAGATCTATAGCAGCGTCTGTCTGTCACAGGATGAGACACAAATAGACAATTTATATCTGTTTTAATTACTAAAAGAACAGAACGGACGTAAAGGAGCGATGTGTGGGTGATGTTATAGGAGAGTTGAGACGTATTTGAAATGGTCTCAGATTAGCTGACATCCTCGATGACGGTGGCGGATCAGTTTCACAGCCGGAGGACGGAGGAGGAGCGAGGACGAAAGCACCCACTGTATTTTTTTTTTATTCCACACATTCTTCTTCTTTCTTGTCAAAACCTGCCGCCTACATTACCCACAATGCACCTGGAGATTGTGGTGTGCTATGCTAGTAGCAGCTAATGTAGCCTGGAACTTTAACTCCACTCTCCCAGATTTATTTACTTTTCAAACTTGTCGCCTTCAGCCCCAACCGACACTGACTCAAGTGACATCATCAGTGACATCATCAGTTTTGTCCCGCCCAACAGTCCACAACCCAAAAATATTCAGTTTGTTGTCATAGAAACCAGATCATGGATTAAGCTGTAATATTTATTTATTTGTTATATATTTATTTATTGCTTTTCAGTATTTTTAGTGGTGAAAACACTTTTTCTTTTTAAAATTTCAGGTTCTGTTCAAATTAATTTTGCTAAAATGAACATTACAGCTGTTTTTCTTGCTGTAATCATTCCTCCTGTTCATACTGACCATTACAAGATCCTTTCATAATGCACTTACAATAGAAGTGATGGAGGACAAAAAAATGTATTTAAAAGTTTATCTGAAGCTAATATGAAGCTTCAGCGTCCAAATGAGTCAAATCAAGTAGATATCTTTCAACGTTACAGTCTTTTTAGTGCCAAAGTTTCTCTTTTTGTTACTATACTTCCACCTGCAGCTCAACAGGGAAACACTGTCCGAGGAAACACAAAGAGGGAATTTGATGCTAAAAAGACTGTAAATGTGTCAGATATCCACTTGATATGACTAACTCAGACTGATGAAGCTGAATAGAAGCTTCACACAGACTTTTAAATGACTGTGTGGACACACTGTGGATTTTATCCTCCATCATTACTGCTGGTTTAAGACCCAGCTTTAAGTTATAAGTTAGATTTGTTTAAAGTATTTTTTGGTGCATCTTATGTCTTTATTGGACAGCTGACAGTGAAGAGATGAAACAAAATGAGGACAGAGATGAGGGACGATGTGCAGCAAAGGTCTGACTTAAATCTGGGACATAAATTAAACATTTTGGTCACCAGAGCGCCACTAACATAAGCTCTACTCTAAACAGACGTGAACAACACTGGCTACATTTATAGCCAGTTGTAATGTCAGATTTGGTACATTTTTGAATAATTGTGCAGCCTTACTTAGCAGAGAGAGAGTTTTTAAAACAGTCTCTGCTCTCAGCTGCATCAATAAATGATGCTAATGTGACTGACTATCTAAATATAGTCGACTAAACACCGACTGTGATCGAGTTTCATAAATTAACAGCTGCCTGGAAGTAACAAAATCAACATTCTAGACAAATGGTGCACTTTTTTTACTTTGTGTTGGTCGTCTCAGGGAGTTTGTGCTGTCAGGAAATATATTTGTTGTTGTTCTCGTGAGTCTGTAAACATCAGAGACAGAGTGCGTGACTATAAGCTGCACAAATAAACTGTACTGAGCTCAGCGGGAGAGTACAGTAAACAGGATTTAAAGAGAAAGGACTGAAAGAGGAAAAAACAGCGGGATGGTCCTTTAAAGCAAGTTTAAAGGACTTTAAACAAAGAGACAAAAGTCTGTGTGTTTAACACTGAACTCACACACACACACACACACACACACACACACACATGCAGAGTGTTGGGTGGATGTTTGCATGTGAGCTGATAAGCAAAGTGCTGAGTTCTGCATGTATGAAGCTGCACTGGGATGTTATTCAGACTGACAGCTGGAAGTACAGAGCAGAAATTAAAACACTGACACAGAAAAATGTTCTGTAGCACTAAAAATAGCAAAATGTCAACATTTAAACATTTAATCATGTGACTGTTAGAAAGCTCCACTATAGTCCTGTATTATACCAGCTGTGATATATGAAGACATAAATATCTTTCTCAGTTTAATTCCCAAACGCACCATGCTCAGTTTAGTTCCCCAACGCACCACGCTCAGTTTAGTTCCCAAACGCACCACGCTCAGTTTAGTTCCCAAATGCACAGCGCTCAGTTTAGTTCCCAAATGCACTGTGCTCAGTTTAGTTCCCAAATGCACAGCGCTCAGTTTAATTCCCAAATGCACAGCGCTCAGTTTAGTTCCCAAACGCACTGCACTCAGTTTAATTCCCAAATGCACAGCGCTCAGTTTAGTTCCCAAACGCACCATGCTCAGTTGTGTTCTCAAACGCACTGCACTCAGTTTAGTTCCCAAATGCACCACACTCAGTTTAGTTCCCAAATGCACCACACTCAGTTTAATTCCCAAATGCACTGCGCTCAGTTTAGTTCCCAAACGCACTGCGCTCAGTTTAGTTCCCAAATGCACCACACTCAGTTTAATTCCCAAACACACTGCGCTCAGTTTAGTTCCCAAACACACTGCGCTCAGTTTAGTTCCCAAATGCCCGACACGCAGTAAGCTATGGTTCCTGAACACTTTGCGCTCAGTAGAGTTCCCACTGCTCAATTTAGTTCCTGAACGCACCTTACCCAGTACAGTTCCTGAAGGCACTGTGCTGATTTTAGTTCCTAAATGCCCTGTGTTCATTTTAGTTCCCAAACGCCCAACACGCAGTAAGCTATGGTTCCTGAACACTTGGCGCTCAGTGGAGTTCCCATCGCTCAGTTTAGTTCTTGTACGCCCTGCGTTCAGTAAGCTATAGTTCCGAACGCACCATGCTTATTTTAGTTCCTGAACATCCTGCGCTCAGTTTAGGTCGTGAATGCTCGACTGTCATTTTTGTTCCCAAACACACCATACCCAGTACAGTTCCTGAAGGCACCGTGCTGATTTTAGTTCCTAAATGCTCAGTTTAGTTCTTGAGCCCCACTGCACCCATTTTAGTTCTTCAACAGCAGGTTGGACTTTTAAAGTAAATTTAAAGGATTTTAAACAAAGAGACAAAAGTCTGTGTGTTTAACACACCGAAACCTGTAGGACCTCGCTCCAGATCCACGCTGTAGAACCTTGACTCATCCTGACACTCACACTCACACACACACACACACACAGAGTGTTGGGTAGATGTTTACATGTGAGCTGATAAGGAAAGTGCTGAGTTCAGCATGTTCAGAGTCGGTGGAGGAAACATGAAGCTGCACTGGGATGTTATTCAGACTGACAGCTGGAAGTACAGAGCAGAAATTAAAAACACTGACACAGAAAAACGTTCTGTAGCACTAAAAATAGCAAAATGTCAACATTTAAACCTTTAAACATGTAGTGTGACTATTAGAAAGCTCCTTTATAATCCTGCATTACACCATTACACCTTTGTCTCATTTTAGTTCCCGAATGCAACACGCTCAGGTTAGATCCCGAATGCACCATGCTCAGTTTAGTTCCCAAATGTGCCACGCTCAGTTTAATTCCCGAATGCAACACACGCAGTTTAATTCCTGAACGCATCACGCTCAGTTTAGTTCCTGAATGCAACACACTCAGTTTAGTTCCCGAACGCACCACGCTCAGTTTAGTTTCTGAATGCAACACGCTTAGTTTAGTTCCTGAACACACCATGCTCAGTTTAGTTCCCGAATGCAACACGCTCAGTTTAGTTCCTGAACGCAGAACGCTCAGTTTAGTTCCTGAATGCAACACACTCAGTTTAGTTCCCGAACGCATCACGCTCAGTTTAGTTTCTGAATGCAACACGCTTAGTTTAGTTCCTGAACACACCATGCTCAGTTTAGTTCCCGAATGCAACACGCTCAGTTTAGTTCCTGAACGCACCACGCTCAGTTTAGTTCCTGAACACACCATGCTCAGTTTAGTTTCTGAACACACCATGCTCAGTTTAGTTCCTGAATGCAACACGCTCCGTTTAGTTCCCGAACGCAACACGCTCCGTTTAGTTCCCGAACGCACCATGCTGAGTTTAGTTCCTGAATGCATCATGCTCAGTTTAGTTCCCCAATGCGACGTGCTCCGTTTAGTTCCCGAACGCACCATGCTCAGTTAAGTTCCCGAATGCACCGTGCTCAGTAAAGTTCCTGAACGTCCCACACTGAGTTTAGTTCCTGAGCTAAAACATTTAGTTTCTTAATTCTCAAATATGACAATTTTTCTTTGTTTCTTTATCTTGTACGACAGTAAACTGAATGTCTTTGTGGGTTGGACTGTTGATCGGACAAAACAAGTCATAAATGTCCTCTTCAGCTCTGATAAAACGATTAATCGATAATGAAAATAATCTTTAGTTGCAGCGTCTGTCTGAACCGTCATGATACGGATTTAAGGGCTGCTGCACATCCAGTTTGTGCGTTTCTGATGTTTAAATCTTTATGAGAAGCTCAACAACAAGAAGCAGCTGCTTGAAATCAGATTCTGACATTTTATTCTCAAAAAGCCTGTTTTCATTTAAAAACAAAACTCTCTTTTAGCTTCATTAGCTTGTAGCATGCTAACAGCAGCCCAAAGATACCGCCTGTTTCAAAATGGAAACATAAATTGTCAATTTATCTGTAAAATGTTGACGTTTAGACCACACTGACCGACTACTTCAAGATATAACTGTATCTTAGGTTAGGTTCAAATTTGAAAGTGTGTTTCTGAATGTTTCCTCTCTCAGACGACGTGTTCGCTGTCTGTCTGAGTTCACTTCGCTGCATCTGACTCAATTAAACATGTATAAGAACATTTGGTGAAACTGTTCTTTCAACCACAGTCTGACTCCAGATCTGCTGCAGATGGAAAACCAATAAAATATTAACCTGTTGAGGTAAAAGTCAGCTCCACTGCTCCTCAAACTGCCTTTCTTCCTTTACTCAAATCCTGTACTTTGGTGCAGTTTTGAGGTACTTTTACTTTACTTGAGTATTTCCATGTGATGCTACTTTCTACATTTCAGAGGGAAATATTGTACTTTCTACTCCACTACATTTATTTGACAGCTTTAGTTACTTTTCAGATGTAGATTTGACACAATGGATAATATAACAAGCTTTTAAAATACAACACATTGTTAAAGATGAAACCAGTGGTTTCCAACCTTTTTGGCTTTTGACGTCTTACAAAAAGCAGTGTGTAGTCGGGGTCACATTTCACATGTCTATGAGTTGTTAACAGCTCCACCAAATAGTGATTTTTCCCTCTAAACTTCTCACATGCTTTCATTTCAATAAATGTTCAAATGATCCAATATTTCAGCAAAAATCAAAGATTAGAGAAAAAGTCCAAAAACTGAAAACAGATTTGTGTATCAGAACTTTGTTTTTTCTTCTTTCCTCTCCCATTAATCATCTCACCACCCCTCAGATTTATCTGCTGACCCTTTGGAGGGGCCCGACCCCTAGGTTGGGAACCACTGGACTAAACTAGCTAACTGTATATAAAGTAGTGTAAAGTAGCTCCACCTCCAGCAGCTACAACAGTAACATGCTGCTCTAACACTGATGCTTCACTATTAATAATCTAATGATGTCATATATAATAATATATCAGTCAGAGGGACCAAACCACTACTTTTACTGCAATACTTTAACTACATCAAGCTCATAATACTTATGTACTTTTACTGCAATACTTCATTAAATTTATTAAATTTAGATTTAATTACTTTGACTGATGTAAGCTGTGATTATGACCTGGATGATATTTAATATGTCAGAATCTAAAGTAGTTAATCACAGGAAGTGTGACGTGCTGGCAGAGCCTCATGGGTGATGTAGTTGTTGAATGTTAATATAATATAAAAAACCTGCTGCTCTGTTCAACATGACTGTGTGTAAATAGTCTGCACTCATACAGAGCTTTTCTAGTCTTATCGACCACTCAAAGCGCTCTACAAAACATACACACTGATGTTAGAGGCTGCCATGCAAAGTGCCAACCTTTACAATGTTTCTAATGCTCACTCACCCGTTCACACACACTCACACATCACAGTTTGGGGTTCAGTGTCTTGCTCAAAGACACTTCAACATGCAGACTGGAGGAGTCGGGTATCAAACCCCCGACCTTCTGATTAGTGGACGACCCGCTCTACCCCCTGAGCCACAGCCACAGTGATTTCTGTCCAATTTCACAGGACAATAAACTCACCTGCGCTCCAGTATGACACACACACACACACACACACACACACACACACACACACACACACACACAGAGCTCCACTCGGTTGGTCTGCTGAATTATGGATTAAAGATTCTATTATTAGAAAGTTTAACATTTCCTATTCAACGTGCTAAAACTGAACACGCACACTAGAATAACTGACATCTGACTGCTTCAACATACAATTAGTTACAATACTTTATTCAGTGGTGGAAGAAGTACTCACATCTTTTATTTAAGTAAAAGTATTAATACCACAATGTAAAAATACTCCATTACCAGTAAAAGTCCTGCATTTAAAAACCTACTTCTGTAAAAGTATAGAAGTTACATTTACTTTAAGTGTCAAAGTAAAATAACTCAAATTTTGCAGAAAATGGGGCTGTGACTGATATATGAAATACTTGTATTGTTAATAGAGATAAATCAGTGCATCAGCAGCATGTTATAATTGCAGCTGCTTGACTTTAAACTGCTTTGTGAGGCTCATATGATCAATCTGAGGGGTCTTAAAATGACAGATTGGTTGGGAAAAAATAAAAAAACAAAGTTTTGCTACATAAATTTGGATGATTTTTTCTTTAATCTTTGCTTTTTTTGTGAAATATTGGAAAGTTTAACCTCTTTTGGACCTTAAACAGGTATTTATTTGAAACCATGTGAGGGGAAATGTCTCTTTGGTGTAACTACAAACAACTCAAAGACATCTGAAACATAACAAAGAGACACAAATACACACTGATGTTTTTGTAAGGGGCCACACTGGTTTCATCTTTAACAATGTGTTGTATTTTAAAAGCTTGTTATATTATCCATTGTGTCAAATCTTCATCTGAAAAGTAACTAAAGCTGTCAAATAAATGTAGTGGAGTAGAAAGTACAATATTTCCCTCTGAAATGTAGTGGAGTGGAAGTATAACGTAGCATCACATGGTACAAAAAAGTACCTTAAAATGGTACTTAAGTATAGTACTTGAGTAAATATACTTTATTTACTGATTTTAGCGTCAAGTCGTCTTGTCCTCTGTCTCACTTTCATCTCTGTGTGTCCAGAACATAGACGTGTCCGGGACGTGTTTATCCTCGCTTAGCTTAGCTTAGCACACTTAGCTAGCCAGGCTAGCAGTTTCTCTCTGCTTCCAGTCTTTATGCTAAACTAGATCAGATTAGATTAGACTCTCTCTGTACCGGACACACAGAGAAATGTTGGACTGTTCCTTTAAATCGGACGGATTCTAAAGGGACGCCGGTGTGAACATGAACGTATGAACGTGTTCATTATGAGGACAGACAGAGTTTGTTTTTTTTTGGGTTTGTGGTGTTTGAACAGAGAGAGCCACAGCTGGAAACAGACGGCACATCTGGACAGAGACAGAGACAGTCAACTGGGTCGAGTCACTGAGGCTTATTGTTATATAACACACACACACACACACACACACACACACACACATACACACACACACACACACACACACCAACATATCAGCCTATTTGGGGAACCGATATGACAACATAAAAAATAAAACCATCAGGAGAGCGAGACCCCATAAAGCTCATCAGATGTGCTGCTGTAATCTCAGCTACAGGTAGGTGCTGCAGTTCTCTGTCAGACACGTTTTTACAACATGTTTGTTCACATTATGTCAAATAATCTCCATTAATAGTCTGCTGAATCAGCTGTTAGCAGCTCCTGTTTGCAGTTTAACATGTATATACAGACAAATATCATTAGATACTGAAGAAAACTTAATAATGTGATGATTCTCAAGCATCTGCAGCCTCATTTTTCTCTGATTTCTCAGTGGATTTATGGTTTATTGTTGATGGACATCAGAGATAATAATACATCACACTGAATGATATTAATATGTGTTTCATGTCCATGTGTTCACATCTGACTGAGTCCTTCCTCCTTTCTTTCTTTCCTTCTCTCCCTCCTCCTCCTCATCTCTCAGGAATGTCTGAAATATTTTCTACCTCATCGAAACTCTGTGTGTGTGTGTGTGTGTGTGTGTGTGGTTGTGTGTGTGTGTGTGTGTGTGTGTGTGTGTGTAATCTACAGGTCAATAACTTCACACAGTGACAGTCGAGTACCAGCTGGGTTTCGCTCCGACTTTTGTTTCTGGGTTTACGTGTATGACCTGCGGAGCTGCTGCTCAATGTTTAGGATTAAAGGAATATTCCACCAAAATGTATCCTTCCAGTAGTCGAGTGGAGTCGGTCGTTCTGAAGGACAAACTGTTACTGCAGATTAAATACCAGCTGATAAAACCAATCACAGAGTAAATATGTAGTGTGTTTGTTAAACCTGCGCTGTGGAATTTTACATATAAATGAACGTCTGTTACATTCAAACAAATTCACACGATGCTGATTAAACCTTTCAGCACCAGATAAATATCTCTGTATCTCACAGCATACAGAGTTTTTAATCTGAGGTCAAGTTTGACATTCACACGCTGGCCGGATGATGCATACTGAGCGTGAACATGCGCACCAGAGACTCCTGCTAGCCGAGCAGCTAGCATCCAGTTAGCCCTCTGCTAACTTGAATTAGGATAAAATAATTTAATCATGTGGCTCTTCTAGACTTTCCAAATGTTATCGGACCGAACGGATCAAATTCTGATAGTGAAACGAGTCATTTTACATTCGTTGTGTGACGCTCAAAACAATTTATCCACCGTTTTAGAGTCGTAACAGAAGCAACAGAGCAGACTACAACACGCGTCGTCAGTGTTGTTGTAATTACTCTCACTGCCAGAAGGGGGAGACAAAAAACCTGCACTGCACCTTTAATGCTGAGTGAGGTTTCTGTAAGAAATCTCTTCACTCTGTTTAGATGAATCTGTGTCGTCGCCTCCGTTATTATTAACACTCAATGTTTAATCTGTTCAGTAGATCCTGCAGCAGCAGTTATATGTTGAACATGGAGAATAAAGGTTCTCATCTACAAACTAAATGTCTTCTAGTTTGAACTTTTATTAACTGCTCTGACAACAAACCTCCTGCTCCGTGAAATCTATTTAACTCTCAAAAATCTCCATTAAATCCTCATTTTATATTTGAAAAACATCCTGATAAAGCACCGACCGGGGAATGATAAACGGGGGAGTGAAAAAAAAAGAAAAAAGGTGTTTTTTCAGGCTGAAATTCCACTTTTACAGCATCACGTGTTTCAGATTTTTTATGAGATGATTTAGAGCTGAAACTAACAATCATTTTCTTAATTAACAGATTAGTTGGATTTTAAAATGTCAAACAAACAGCCCACAACTCAAAGTTATTCAGTTTACTGTCACAGAGGAAACAAGAACATTATTCACATTTGAGAAGCTGGAAGCACCACAGACATTTTAGCTTTTGTTAGTAGAAAGACAGTGAATATAGTGCACTATGTAGAGAATAAAAATAGTGAAAAATGTCCATGATGTTGTCTTCAGATGTTCAACCAACAGTCCAAAACCTAAAATATTCTGTTTAACGTCATATAAAACACAGAAACTCACATCAGTGAAGTTTTTGCTGATAAATGACTTGAATGATTCATTGATTATCAGATCTCCAGGACGTATCCCTCTGCTGCTGCTGCTCTACAAGGACGCTAAAAAGACTTTTGAGGGTTTTATCTTAATCTAAATAACCTTTAATGTCCACCAGACCAACGCTGTCTACTAGACATATAGTTTGTGTTCACTTATATAATCTCTGCCTGGATTATGTTCACAGTGTTTCTGATGAATGGAAGTACAGTTACAGTATATACAATACTGCAGCAGGAGGTCAGAGGTCGGAGTGGATGCTTCAGACATGAAGTGCAGATGTTTAAACTGAAAAATGTCTGTAAAACAACTGAAAACAACATCTGCTGAAGACTGAAACACTTGAGGAGCTGCAGAGATGAGACAGAGGACACGAGGAGTTTCTCAGATTGAACTTTAAACTTTAAATTTTATCCTTCATCTCTCACAGACGAGAGGAGATCACAGAGCTCACAACTCTTTACATGTTGTATTCACAGACAGACTGGATCAAATCTAATATAAAACAGATTATTTAATCTTTAACAGAGTATCTGTGTTCTCCCTGATCTGTATCAACACACACACACACACACACACACACACACACACACACACACACACACACACACACACACACTCGCTGACTTACGTTTGGAGTCCTTGACAGTTTTCAAAGCTGACTGCAGTCGCTCCAACATGCTGAACAGTCCAGACCACAAAACACCAAAAACAAAAACTACTGCAGCCCGTCCTGACTGTCCACCTGTCTGTCTGTCTGTCTGTCTGTCTGTCTGACTGTCCACCTGTCTGTCTGTCTGTCTGTCTGTCTATCTGTCCACCTGTCTGTCTGTCTGTCCACCTGTCTGTCTGTCTGACTGTCTGACTGTTTGTCTGTCTGTCTGTCCACCTGTCTGTCTCTCTATCTGACTGTCTCTCTGTCTGACTGTCTCTCTGTCTCTGTGTGTGAGGCAGGTTGTGCCTCTGAGAGCGGACGAGCGAGACTGAGTCTTAGAGAGAGAGAGAGAGAGACAGCTGGTAGAAGGGGGCGGGGCCAAGTGAGAGCAGATAGTGGTGGGAGGGGACAGATATGGACCAGAAGCTAACACACACACACACACACACGCACACGCACACACACACACACACACACACATGCACAAGTGAGGGAGAGGAATGTTAACACAAGAGATTATTGTTCTGCTTTCAGGAGAGGAAACAAGAGAGGAAACAAGAGGGGAGGAAATAAGAGAGGACAGGAAACAATAGAAAACAGGAGAGGACTTCAGAGAGGAAAGGAAACAAGAAAGGAGAGAAAACAAGAGAGGAAACAAGTAGAGGAAACGATAGAAAACAAGAGAGGAGAGGAAACAAGAAGAGAGGAAGCAAGAGAGGAAACAAGCGAGGAGAGGAATCAATAGAAGAAGAAACGAAGAGAGATAAAACAAAAGAGGAAGCAAGAGAGGAAACAAGAGAAGAAGAAATGAGGAGAAATGACACAAAAAACAAAACAAAAGAGGAAATGAGGAGGAAGGAAACAAAAGAGGAAACAAGAAAAGAAGAAACAAGCGGAGAGATGAGACAAAAGTAGAAAGAAGAGAAGAAGAAACAAGGAGGAAGGAAACAAGAGAGGAGAGGTGACTGTGTTGTTGGTCTCTTGGTTCCTTCCAGCTGAATTCAGTTGAATTGTTGGAACAAACAGAAGCTTTAATCAACCAGAGACTCATTAGAGCTGCTTGTGAACATTTCCTGAGTCCCGCTGGCGTCCTCTAGAGGCTGCACTGATCACTACAGACACAACACCAACAAACCGGCTGATGATTTATCTGTTCTCACTGTCTCAGTGGACATTAACATGTAGTTTGGTGTGTTTTCATACATGAAACAGTAGATTGATCTACATGTTGATGTATTGTGATCATTTTTACAGTTTAACGACATATCGGACAAAACACTTTTCAATATTAAGCTGCAAGCAGCGTTGGTCGGGACCTCACGCTCTGGCCCGTCAGGATCAGATCATTTACTTTTTAAAAATGAGGGATATTTCTTACAAGTTTGGTGCTTTTATTTTGAAAGTTTGATTGACAGGATGAGAATTTTCTGCAGGTTGAGACATGTCTGTCTTGCTCAGACCTGTGTCATCAAAATCATGCAAGTTTTGGCCCATTCACTTGAATTTCATTGAGTAAATTGAAAACTCTTGATGAGTTTGTGTGTAAAACAAATTATTTTCCTAATTTTCATCAAGTCTTTTTTTATAAAAGTTTGATTGACATGTGTACTGTCAGGTGTGGAGAGACAATAAGTAACTGCAGCTGGACACAGAAAAATACTCATATATTTGAATGGAGAGTGTGAGCGAACCCACACCTTTTTGAACATTTACTGCTTCCACATAGTTTTAGATTCAAACTTCATTTGAACTTTAAATGAGTCACGAGACTTTGACCTACAAATCTTGAATTTACATGTTTTTTCTATCTTTTATTGTTTTTGAGATATTAGAGTGTGAGTTTTAAAGTCTTTTCTTGCTCCTCCTGTGATTTTATAATGAGTGTGTATTGCGGAATGTTTCACAGCACTGAGGGAGTGACATCACCAGGAGCAGTTGGAGAGGAGGATTTTAGAGTACGCTTCTTGTGAAATCTCCTCATAAATCCCATGACTTTGGCCAAATCTTACATTAAAAATCATATTTTAGTAGGAAATTTCATTGCGATTCCATTGATACAGGTTTGAAAGTGGTCAGACTCATAGTTTAGACGTCAGAAGCCTCTGTTTGACACAAAGTTCATGCCTCCCCATTGGTTTACATTGTAAGCTGTGATGTGGCACTGCAACTTTCAGGGCTTATTAAATCCAAACCGTTCAAGTTATTACAAGGTTTTTAACAACTTTTTTTCAGCACAGTGTCATAAGTCACCTATTAAAGTTTGAAGCCGATACCATTAACGCCCTCAGAGGAGATAGCGTTTGTTCGGGGGCCAAAATTGGGGCAAAGTCTTGATGGGTTTTATCTCTCTACGACATTCCTACGGGTCGTGGTGGCCATTTTAGTTACATAGGTGGTGCTAGAGAGCACATTAGGGGTTAATTTTTACATATTATCAAATTTTTCACCAGATCTGATGTGCGTGCCAAATTTGGTGAGTTTTTGAGCATGTTTAAGGGGTCAAATTTAGGTGTGAAGTCCAGTAATAATAAAGAAAGAAACAAACAAACAAACACGAAAAACAATAAGGTCCTCACCCTTAGACCTTTTGGGCTTGGCTGTGAATACAGGAAGTGAAAATAAAACCTTTGGATTCATCAGGACTCACCTCCATTGGTCACTTCCTGGGAGGCGATGACGAATCCGAAGCCTTCTCCGGGCCGCCTCCTCAGGTCCACCTCCACGGCCTTCGCTCCTCTTCCATCTTTGGCGACTGCACCCAGAGCTCCTCCCCCACCTCCTCTGAGTGGAGGAGGCCCACCGGCGCTCTCCTCCACCCCCAGCAGATCCCGTGGCTCTAACGTCAACGTCACAGGAACAGAGTCCAGGAAGCTGGTGCTCTGGATGAGGGTCGAGGCCGGGGGCCCGTTGGGAGTCTGGGCAGGAGGGGCCCCTAGAAGACAAGGAGGAGTCAGATTGATGGGAGATGAAGGACAAGGAGAAGTCACATGGTACTTGGAGGGGGGGGGGGGGGGCATTTACCTTGGTGGGTCCCTGTGGCCGGTAGGTGCCCCTCCTGGGGGCTCTCGAGGGCCAAGCCGGCCTGGCTGAGCGGGGGGACGCCCCCCACCAAGGCACCCGTGGACGGGGAAGGCAAGTCGGCTGAAGTGGGGGGGTGGGAGGAGGGGGTGGCGAGGCTGTGAGGAGAGGGGAGGGGCTTGTAGAGGTTAGGAGTAACGACTGGGGAGGAGACGGGACCTGAGAGAGGAAGACGAGAAAGTTTGTTAGTTCCAAACTAGAGCTGCAAATGACTGTTATTGTCATTATTGATTCATCTGTTGATTATTTTCTAGATTAATTGATTAGTTGTTTGATCTATAAAATGCTAGAAAACGGTGAAAAATGTTGTTGACGTCCTCTAAATGTCTTGTTTTGTCCACAACCCAAAGATATTCAGTTTACTGTCATAGAGACTAAAGAAACCAGAAAATATTCACGTTTAAGAAGCTGGAATCAGAGAATTTGGACTTTTTTCCTAAAAAAATGACTCAAAACATTTAATTGATTATCAAAATAGCTGCAGATTAATTTAATAGTTGGCAACTAATTGATTAATTGACTTAAACCTGCAGTCAGGACTTGTTTATTGATGCTTCATAATCTCATTAAGTTGCTAATAATGTCAATAATCAACGAACGGGGTTGGAGTTTTTCAGATATGCGTACCTCTGAGGACCAGTAGTACCACTTCTCCCTGTTTGGTGTGTTCTTGCAGAACTCTCTGGACCTGAGGAAGGAAATACACTCCTGGTTATTACTGTATCAGCTCAAGTACAGGACGACCCCCTTGACACCTGTCAAACACCTGTCCAACTACTATCCAACTACTGTCAAACATCTGTCCAACTACTGTCAAACACCTGTCCAACACCCGTCCAACACCTGTCCAACACCTGTCTAACACCTGTCCAACATCTGTCCAACTACTGTCCAACACCTGTCTAACACCCGTCCAACATCCGTCCAACACCTGTCCAACACCTGTCCAACGACTGTCCAACACCTGTCCAACATCTGTCCAACTACTGTCCAACACCTGTCCAACACCTGTCCAACACCCGTCCAACATCCGTCCAACACCTGTCTAACACCTGTCCAACGACTGTCCAACACCTGTCCAACTACACACATCACTGTTAAACAGTAATAATGTTTTATGATGTGATGACGCTGTGGTTCAGGTCGGGTTAGGTTTAGGGAAAAATGATGGTTTGGGTTCAAATGATCACTTTGTAAAGAAACATGTGGTGGGTTGAAGTTACTACTTCCTTAAAGTTAGGCCACCTTCGTCATCATGACTACAATAATATATATACAGGGTTAAGGTTAGGGGACGACTGTAGTTACACTTTTTAAAAAACTTGTGGTCGTAAACAGGTAATGAACAGTGTTCTCCTGTAACAAAGTCCGCTGTTGGGTTAAAGCCTCAGGGATGTAAACAGGAAGTATAACTGTCATGGGGTCCGCGAGTTAGCTGTAGGCTACAACTTGTCTATATTTGTTTAATTTTTGTCAAACAGACCCCATTAAAAGTCTGCTGAATCAGCTGTTAGCAGCTGCTGCAGTGTAACATGGATGTACAGACGACTATCACTGGATTACTGAAGAAAACTTTAAAATGTGATGATTCTCAGACAAGTTCTGCAGTCGTAGGGAATGTCTTAGCAGATTTATGGACGTTTATTCACAACATCAGAGATGATAATGATATTCTCGGGAAGTGTGAGTCACACTGAATCTAAAAATATGTGTTTCATGTTCGTGGGTTCAGATTTGACTGAGTTATGACTCAAAGGAGGACGAGTTTTGACACAACTGTGGCTCTAATGATTGTCAAATACACGTTCCACTGTCCACTCAGCTCCAGAGGTGATCCAAGATCTTCATGATGGTCGTCCATATTCCATATTTCATGCAATACTCATAATAATAATAATCATAATCAGCAACATAATAAGTGTAACAAGTGACATCACGGCAATTTTCCTGCTAAAATCTTCCAGCTGGCTTGGTGTTGTAGTGTGGAGAAACACTGTCATATCACTGATAGAACAGATGGTGGCAGTGCAGCGTTTCATTGGAAGAGGAAGAAGAAGAAACACAAGGACAACAACAACAATGGCGGACGCAAGTGCTGTTCTGTTTATTTTCTTCTTTAACAGCTTGTTTAGAGTTAATCGTAGCTATCTACCACCTTTCTCTCCTATAACTGTTGGAATCTGGTCACAATAAACTAAATGTCAGGAAGACGCAGTGGAAACAGAAACAATATCCTGTTTCTTCTTTGCTGGTTTTCTGTGGCTGACTTCCTCGTCTGTCCTCCACACATGCCCAGTAGGAGGAGAGTTACCCGTTTTGGCGTTTTAATATGGACGGAGGTGTTTGCAGAAATGAGCTGAAACTCCTGCTGTTGACGCATGTTGGCATTTTAGAATCTAGCCGACTTCATGTAGACGCAGTCGAAGATTTAAATTCTGGTTAGCCAATAAGAGTGGAGCATTGACATGTGACCCTGACTGTTTGGACGTTGGGTAAATAATAATCTCTGACCTGTGAGAAGCTGAGACTCTGCACGTCCGCTCCATTGATCTTCACTATAGCGTCCCCCGGCTGCAGGGAGGGGCACTGCCTTCGATCCCAGACCCGCCTCACCACCGCCAGCTGACCCCCCTGGCCCCCCGCTGTCACACTGAACCCAAGCCCCCCGCCCTCGTTGCGCCCGAGGGCCACCGGCACAAGCTCCCCGCCGGGGGCCGACCCGGGCGACCCCACCCCGACCGGCAGCACCAGCCCCGGGTTTCCTCTGGAGGCCGGGGAGGGGGCCGCGTGATTGGCGGGGCACCCATTAAAACCGCAGGGTGGGATGTCTCTGGGCGGGGTCAGAGACACGGAGGTCTGGGGCATCGGCGGGCGCTGAACAGGAGCGCCGGGAGGTGTGGAGGAAGGGGTGGGGGTGTTAGCGGCAGAGGGGCTGGTGGAGGGTTGGTGGAGGCCCGTCTCAGGCTGAGAGAGCGGCAGTTTGGACAGAGTGTGGGAGGACGAGGAGGCGATGGGGAGGGTGGAGGAGGAGATGGGGAGGGTGGACGTAGACAGGTCGCTCTCTGAGGACTTGGAGCTCTGATGGTGGAGGAGGGAGGAGGAGGAGAGGGTGGGGAGAGTGCTGCTGTTGTAGCGAATCAGAGAAGACCTGCAAGCAGGAGGAAGAGGAAGAAACATAAATTAGAAATGTTTAATTTCAACTTCTGATCAGTCGTTGTGTTAGCGCTCTATAAATAATTGTCTGTTATTGTAGCTAACGATGCTAACGCTAAAGCTCACCTTCGTGTTCCAGGGTTGGAAAGACCGGAGTCAGAGTTGCTGTGACTGGATGCCGTCCTCTCTGGAGGGGGGGGTGGACCCACTGGGGGTTCAGAGGGAGTGGGAGTCGGCGGGCTTGTAAGCCCGTTCGTCATTGGCTGAGCAGCATAGGAGGGCGGGGTTTGTGCCAGTCCTGCGTTAGAGAGCGAGGAAGTTAACTGTCAGTGAAATTAGAAATCAATAGATAATAAAGTGTGTGTTTGATTCTCTGTAGGAATTCAACTAAACATGTTTTCATCTCAGAAGAAATAAAACAGAATAATGAGATGTTTGGAAATGCTGGTGTAGTTTGGTGCGAACAGCAGATCTGTTACTTGATTTTATTGCATTTTACATTTACATTTTTTCATTTAGCAGACGTTTTTATCCAAAGCGACGTACATCTGAGACGGATACAACACAAGCAGGGATCTAGTCATTTGTTTTAAAATGTGACGATAGCTGCAACATGCTGACTTTACTGACATTTTTTCAAGGAAGGTTTGAAAAAAGAGGCGTTATCTCAGGACTTCCTGGTTCCTGTAGTAAAAGTCTCATTCATGTTTCTCATGTCAGTAGTTCTCTCTTCTACAGTTTGGATCAACATGAAACTCTCCTGACTGAATCATCAGTACAAAAGATGAAAAACTGTGTCGTTTTGTAAAAAGTCGAAGCTACAAGACGTAAAATCTGAAGGTATATATAAAGGAGACTCGTGTTCCTGACCTGCGATGCTGCCATTGGTGTCCAGCGTGCGGCTGTAGGTGAGGTGCGTCAGGCCGCGGTTCAGGTTGGGGGGGTTGGAGGGCTCGCTGGGGGTCTGTGGCTGCTGGAGGAGTTAGAAGGTTAATGATTTATATACAGAAACATACAGAACACATATATAAACTGAAACATCGGATTAAACTCCGCACCGTCTCCAGACTCTGTTTGGGACATCCGTCGGGGTTGTACAGCATCGGGTATCCTCTCCTCAGCACCACGTCCACGCTCTGACCCATCGGCACCGACTTCAGCATCTCCACCACCTCTTTATGAGAGCGACCCAACACACAGCTGTCGTTGATGTAGACCAGGATGTCGGCTGCAGAGACACACACACACACGAGAGTCCAGTCAGTCTTCAGGTCAGTTTATCATCATCTGACGCAGTGACTCACAACCTTTTTCTTTAATGGACGTTTGTTGTACCATCGAGTACACTGACAACCCCCCAACCTGCAGGGTTTCATACTTTAATTCCACCAATTTTTCACCACGAATGATACTCAATTCTGATTTTGTCTCTCGCCTTTATGAAGTAAAATGTTCATTAAAATGTTTGGCCAGTGCAGCTCTTTGGTTGTTTTTACTACTTTTGAAAATCAGCACAAAGATATTTAACAAGCTGTCTACACCAAGTGGCAACAGCGCCAAAAACTGCAGTTCCTTGAATGGCCACTCGAGGCTCCAAAAGCGAGTCAATCCCCATAGACCCCCATGTTAAAATGTCCAACTTTACAGCAGAAATAAACATGTTTACAGCCTGGTACAAACAACGGTTTTGGTCTCTGTAGCTAATCTCCTCTTTCATGACAACTGTACGGGAGGTTTAAATTTCATTAAGCCGTAAAGTTCTGCATAATGAAGGACATGGCTGCTTTGAGTGACAGGTCCGCCAGCCGCTAGGTATCTTGTTTCGCCTCTTTGCCCATTTTTGATTGGTTGGGAGTTAGGCAGCGTCACGCACTGCCAAGATGGCGACGGCCGGAGCGGTTCGCTTTGAGCTTCAAAACCGCTCTTCAGAAACCAACGGGCGACGTCACGGTAACTACGTCCATATTTTATACAGTCTATGGTCTATGCTAGTCTCATGATCACATCTACACGGCGCCCTTATCCTCGCAATCACATTTTTTAGATTTTATATCTTTTGATTTTCCTAAATCCATAAAGATATAAACTTTTGAAATAATGATTAAATGTAGTTATTTTCCTCACAGAAAGGAATACGATGCTGAGAGAGATACAGTATATAATCAGTATTGTGCAAAGGTTTCAGGCACTAAAAGTGAAGTGAGGACGCTTCCAAAAATAATATCACGAACAGTTTTTATTTATCAGTTAATTTCATACAAAGTTGAGCAAACAGCAGGAACTTAAAGTAAATCAATATGTTGCTGTGAGCAGCTTCGTCTTTAAACCAGCAGCAGTTCTCCTCGGTGTTTCAGATACTCAGCAGTTCGGTTTGTTCCTGCGTCTTGGAGAAGTTGCTGCAGTTCTTCTTCAGCTGCTTCTGTCTCTTCATGTTAATCCCAGACTGACTCCATGATGTTGAGACCAGAGACCATCTGCTGCAGGACTCCTTGTTCTTCTCATAGCTGAAGATAGTTCTTTATGACTCCGGCTGGATGTTTGGGCTCGATGTCCTGCTGCAGATGATCAGACGCCTCCCTGATGCTGCTGCTGCATTATGGAGAAGGCCGGAAATGCTCCCCAGCTCAGGAACATCTTGCCAATCCTTCTATAGTAGTAGACTCTTGCAGGTAAATAAAATGTTGTAACATCAAGTAACAACTAAGGAGTAATATGATTGTTAAAATTTCCAAGTATTGATTTTATGTCTGGAGAAAATGACAATTAATCATCTGTCCACTAAGTTGGACAAACTCCTTGAAAAATGTGTATTTAAAAAAAAATGACGTTCAAATATTTTTTTTATGCCTAAAGAGGAATAAAAACCCTGACTGAGGTTATTATAATTCATGAATGAAAGGGTTAAAAAAAATCACGCACCCTTTAAAATCCAGAGGGCTCTTTGACCTTTTGAAGCTCTGGTGACTCCTAGTGAGGGTTACGACACACCCAGCTGTCCAGCTGTCTGTGTTACTGGTCTGGTACTGGTCTATTCTGTACACACAACACCTGTTTCCTGTCATTCCATAGTGGGAGAGGGATTCCTCCTCTGTTGCTCTTCCCGAGGTTTCTTCCAAAGGGGAGTTTTTCCCTTATTTGAACAAATAAAATTGACTTGACTTGAGATGAGTGGCAGGAGGTGATTGTAGGCAGCTGGACTGAAACTGGGTCAATGAGTGTATAGAGTGTTTCTCATAAATCTAACAAAGGTGTTTTTGATGAAAATGCATCAGTAAAAACGCTTAAAACAGAAAAAATGTCAACAGACAAGAAAAAGCAGGAATCACGATCACATAACAACATGATGTTGAGGATCTGAGTGAGATTCTGATGATGTCGTCTGATCCATCGTACGTTTCTCCACATTATTGGTTAGTTTGTGTCTTTTTAACCAGTTTATTACAGTTTCTGTTTTTATTGTTTTCAGCTTCAAGATTTTCTTGTATTTCTTGTCTTTTCTGCTGCCTGTTGAAACTCTCCGCTCTCGTTTTCCCAGGAGATTTTATGAAATGTGTGTGTGTGTGTGTGTGTGTGTGTGTGTTACATTCCTGACTATTTATCCTGAATGCACGTGAGCAGGTCTGATAGTGTGGGAGAGAAAGGAGGCTGTGTGTCAGACAGATTAGAGAGAGAGTGTGTGTGTGTGTGTGTGTGTGTGTGTGTGTATGTGTGTGTGTGTGTGTGTGTGCGTGTGTGTGTGTGGATTAGCTGTAGATCATGTGTTTTGTGTCCGTGAGAAAAAAGAAAAAAAATAAAGAGCTGAGAAGCGAACAGATTTGAGATGTTTGTTTAAAACTGTCTCTGTTTTATAACATCTGAACACATCAGATCACGTCGAGTTTAAATTATGAAAAATAACAAAAACACTTAAAAATATCTGGGAAGCAGCCAGTCTGAGATACGCTGATGTTGATGAGAATCCTTTTTCTATTTATATACATTATTTATATGAACATTATGTAAAAAGAGAGAAAAGTAGGAGGAAAGTGAAGAAAGCACGATGAAGAGTTTTTGTTTTGTTTTGATTTTTTCCAAATTCATATTTTTATTTTAAGCTCTTGAAAAACTATAAGATGGAAAAATGATAATAAAAAGATTCTAAGAAAACAAAAATAAACTAAACACATCAGAATAGTCTGTCTGTTTATAACAGTAACAACAATCCAACTAACAATTATCTTCATTATCCATTAAGTTTCATTATTGATTCATAGTTTTGTCTATAAATTGACTATATGTGTCTATAAAAATAGTGAAAAACGCTCTTTATAATTTCTCAGAGTCAAAGGTGACGTCTTCAAAAGTCTTGTTTTGTCTGATCAACAGAAAACTCTACAAAACGCTACAAAGATTAATCAATTCAACTATTTTAATAATCAATGGATCATTTGGAGTCATTATTTTAAGAAGAAAATGTCCAAATTCTCTGATTCCAGCTTCTCAAATGTGAATGTTTTCTGGTTTCTTTAGTCCTTATCGTTGGTCTTTCAGAAACACTGATCAACATTTTGATCAGTGAAGATTTCACTTGTGCTGTAAACCGTCCTGTGTAAAACACTGAGGGGTCGTGTTGTTTAAAGTGAGACGATGAAATATGATCCAGCAGTCCGGTTGGAGTAACAGATGATTGCATTTAAATGCTGATCCTAAAAAAACACACTGCAGTAATATTCACAACTCTGGAAAGTTATCAGACTGCAGCCTGTTTACTAGTGTTCACCATAGACTGTATATAAAGATGGACGTCATGACAGCTTCATGATCGCCCCCTGGTGGCTGGCTGCAGTATAGGTCATAAGCCCCGCCCCCTCCATGTTAGCAGATGGGACACGAGCCAAACTAAAAAAATCAAAGTACACATCAAAGATGGTTTCTGTCATTTCAGGTAGTTCTTATCATGCTGATGTTTGTCTAAGTGCTCATTTTTCTTGTAAGTTTGTTTTTAATTAGTTATTTGACGATATATAAAGGGGGAGGGGTCTGACGTCATGAACAGCAGTGACAGCTGCTCTCAAACCTCCGTCAGGCAGCGGGACAGCTGAGGGGGGCGTATCCCGCGGGCCGTCATCCCGCCGCATGACTCTACTGCGCATACTCTGACTCCAAATGACGTCAAAAAAAGCAAGATGGCCGCTCCCGGAAAGGAGATATTTTGGCTTCAGTTTTGCGTAGCGGCAGGAAGTGGAGACGCGTCGTTCATATTTATATACAGTCTATAGTTTACACATGTGGAGTGCGTCTGTGTCTGTATCATGTTTGGTTTTATATCATTTTTACTGTATTTATTTCTATATTCTTCTATATTAATACTCGTATCATTCATACAATGTTTATCTTGTTATATCATTATATTACTCATATTACCCCTGAAGAGTATGAATGGACTTCTACACTATCAACCATTAAAACTACATAAACACAATAAAACAATGATGTAACTTCATAGACGGCCATAAAACGATCCTCATGTGCTTCCTGTCGTTTTTATCTCAGTGTGTCTGCTTCTGTACAACATGTGGTCTCAGTACTGAACCCTGCAGGTAACCAATCATAAAAAACAACTGTAATATCAGTACTGATGAAGTAATACTTGCAGTAAACAGTATCAGTACCTGTGTTGAGAGCGGGCGGGCCTCCAGGTGTGACGCTGTACACCTGCAGGAACTCTCGCGGTCGACTTCCTCCGACGATGTTGAAGCCGAAACCTCGAGGACCTTTAGAGAGTCGAGTGTGGATGGAATAACCCTTCAGCTCACTGGGCTCCTCGGTGAACTCTGGGACTGAAACAGGACGGAGAATAAAACACTGGTTCACACTTGAAGACTTACTCTTTAATTTTTAAATAAACAAGTTGTACAAAGTCTGATTCCTGTATATTTTATATAAAACTACAGTAGTAAAATCCTGATTGAAGGCAGTGGACTTTTATTTAATTATTTCATTTCTATTTTGTCTTTTATATCATATAAAATAAAATGCTGGCAGGTGTTTGAGACTCTAAATATAAAATAACAAGAGGAAAAGTTTGCTGATAATTTCATAAACTGCAGTAAAATCTGAGTCGAACCAACAGGATGTGAAGCAGTTTGTGAGTCTGTGCTGCCTCCTGCTGTCAAAATAAGTCTAAGGCAGTGGTTCTCAATGTGGGCTCCTGGGACCCCCAGGGGGCCTTGAAGGGCTTCCAAGGGTCTCCAGCATAAAGGGGAATAATTTATTTTCACTATAATTCATCTATAATTAACACAATAACAATTATTATGGTCCTTTGATGTGAGAAGGTTTGAGAGCCACTGATCTAATGTAACAGGAAGTGAGTCTCTGTGATCCTCAGCAGCAGATTACAAAGTAAAAGACAGAAACAGGAAGTGACAGTTTGGACTTACGTTCTGTACAGGAAATCGTCTCTTTGCTCTGAGTGCGAGGATCCAGCCAGCTGGTCGTCTTTGAGTTATGACTGATGGAGAGACACATCATCATCATCATCATCATCATCATCATCATCATCATCATCATCATCATCATCATTATCATCATCATCATCTGTTCATCCATGGTCAGACAGAAACATTCGCAGTGACTCCTGGGTAATGTAGGAACACTGGAACCAGTCAGAACTTGACTGCGTGTTAAAGTTTGGTGTTTTCTGAACCTGGTTTGACTCTGTGTGAAAAATATTGGCTTTTATAAATAAAGGAAACATTCAGTGATGTTTCTGATCTGAGCATCTGGTGTCGTCTCACTTTGCAAATTAACAAAAACTGACTCAACCATTAAAATTAAAGAGTACTGGTGCAGATAATGAGGCTTTTAAATCATCACTAAGTACCAAACTACACTCAAAATATGTTCGATTTAAGCTAAAATGTTATTAAAGTTTCCTCAGATCAACTTAATATATTACAAACGATCAGAATCAGACACCAAAATGAGATAAAAATCTGATTATTGATGTTTTTAATTGATCTCGTTACTCACTCGATGTAGTACGGCTCTCCTGAATCACTGAACGCTAACTCCCAGTTTTCAGGCAGCGGACCTCCTCCTCCTCCTCCTCTTCCTCTTCCTACTCCTCTTCCTCCTCCGTTCTCTATTCCCTCCCGGGTCACGACCGTCGACTCCCATGATTGGCTGAGAGGCAGGGTGGTGGGCGGGGCTCCGGCTGAACCTGCTGAAAGAGAGAAAGAGGAGCGTCAGCGTCACACAAAAACACACACCTGGTGAAACGTTAAAACACACACACACACACACACACACACACACACACACACACACACACTGAAAATATATAAGCTTCATAAAAGCAGATTTTTTTACTGCAGAGTTGTTACGTTGGATTACATTAGATTACACAGGTGTTCCTAATAAAGTGCTCAGTTAGTGTATCTATAAATATGTATCATCTATTTAATTACAAATTCTGATTATATTGGTTTTCAACTTTCCATAAGAATAATAATGTACAAAAAAATGCCATAAAAAATACCTGATATACAAACATGTAATTCAAATGTTTACTATGACTTTATATTAATGACTGTATGTATTTGTTATTTTTTCCATCCTTTATTTTTGCTCTTTTGATGCAGATGAAGCGACTCCATCGATGAGTCAACAGTAAAAAACATCATCATAACTAAAAGACCTGCATTCATAACTTTATTGAAGATTAAATAAACAAGTTGTACAAAGTCTGATTCCTGTATATTTTATATACAACTACATAACTACAGTAGTAAAATCCTGGTTGAAGGCAGTGGACTTTTATTTATTTATTTAATTTCTATTTTGTCTTTTATATCATATAAAATATAATGTTGGCAGCTGGTTGAGACTCTAAATATAAAATAACGAGAGGAATAATTTCCTCGGTCGAACCAACAGGATGTGAACAGACTTTTAAATCAACAAAGAAGAAGGAAAAACCCTTTAAATGACATTTCAACGTTTGTATGGATTTCTGTCCTTTTCTTTTTTTAGCAGGTAGTTTACAAAAAATGCCATAAAAAATACCTGATACGTAAACATAATGGCTAATGGTAATTCAAATGTTTACTGTGACTTTATATTAATGACTGTATGTATTTATGTTATTTTTTTCACTCTTTATTTTTGCTCTTTTGATGCAGATGAAGCGACTCCAACGCTGAGTCAACAGTAGAAAAACATTTCAAAAAGTCTCCTTATTTTATCACAACTTTTGTTTATGGACACAAAACCTCAACCAAGAGGAAGAAAAACCCTTTAAATGACATTTCAACGTTTGTATGGATTTCTGTCCTTTTCTTTTTTTAATAAAAAACAAAAAAACAAATTCAATATGAACATAAAAGCAGGAGTCTGTACTCTTAAAAATATTCCCCAGAAACATGTTTCAACTGTGAAGGAATCATGTAGGATTGATGCAGGACAATGAATTACTGAACAAGTGCTGTCACCAGGTGTGTGTGTGTGTGTGTGTGTGTGTGTGTGTGTTACCTGACAGTCCGCTGTCTTCCTCGCTGTTGTCTCCTTCCTCCACAGCTTTCTCCAGGTTGCTCAGAGATTTGCTCCTCGTCCTGAAGTTCCTCAGCAGGTTTCGATGTTCCTGGTACGTGATTGGTGGACTCTCTGGACCGATGTGGACGGGGCGGGGCGTCCCGTAGTAGTTCCCTGTGATTGGATGAAGAAAAAGGAAAAACAACAATCATGGTGGAGCTGAATACCAAACAGCAACACATGACAGGAAGTAATGTCCAACAACAGTCAAAGCTCACTGATTTAAAGTTCAAAAACTCAAAAAAACATTATTTGTTGTTGAATAAGTAATTGCAATAAAATATGTATACGTGTGGATTTGAAGAACAGTGAAAAAAAACAAAGACAATAAAAGAGAAAATATAAAAAAACAATATGAAATAAGATATACTACATAATGAAAAAACAGAAAAAAGGAAAATAATGATTAATGTATTTTTTAAAATTGTTTGCATAAATTTATTGATTTTACTGTGGACAAAAAAAACTCCCAAATTGCAGCTTTAAACCAAAATATTCAGAGATTTAAAGATTTAACGTCATTATTAGGACCATCAATTATTGTTCACATTTACAAGTTCAAATCATCATGTGCAGAGTCACCAGTAAAAAACACTTAATCTGTTAAATATAAGAGTTGATCTGTGGGGGAGGATGTAAAACAGACATATAAACACATTAATGGCGGGTTAGATATGATATTTCAGGGGATTTCTGCAATAATGATGTTCTTGATGATATAATAAAATACTTTCTGACTCCGTTTTTGCTTCTTCTTGAGGTGGTGGTACAGGAAAACAATAATGAAATATAATTCAATAAAGAAATAAAAATGATAAAAATAATTTAATGTTTGTTTGTTTTGTTTTTTATACCAACATTCTTTTTATTGTTTTCACAACATAACGAAGAAATATCAAGTAATAAAATTACATACATTGAACAAACATGTCAACCCTCCACCCCCCACAGACTATTCCAGGTCTTGGTTGGGGGTCACAGGATAATGCTTTATAGTCCATTACCTTGTGTAAAAAAAAAAAGAAGAAATATTTCTACAATATTATTTACTGTTGTTGTTGTTTTCTGGAATAGGTCGTTTTCTCTGAAGGGAGAGTTATGATATCTCAGACAACCACCTGCTTATACTTGGTCTCCTGGTGTTTTTCCATGAGAAACACCATTAACACACTTAAGTCTACAAATATTCGTTAATTCTTTTTAAATTTCAAATTATCCGGATGTAAACCTGATATAAACAGCTGTGGAATGAAGGGTACTTGAATCTGTCAAATATTTTGAGTACAGAATTTTTGTATTTCTGTACATTGCCAAGTACAATGGAAAAAAAAAGTACCTTTTTCCTTCTCACATTTAATACAAATATCAGTTATAGCGCTACTGTTATATCTGTTTAGCTTTTCTGGAGTTAGTATAAGTTTGCATCAACCAGTTATACTGTAGCAATGTCAGGTGGGTGTTTCTTAGTTCTTCATTGTTTTCTATTGGGATGTCTTCCTGTAGGTCGTCTCTCCATGCCTAATGGTTTTTTTTTTTTAATTGTTTGGGTAAATTCATTGATTTTACTGTGGACAAAAAAAAAAACCTCCCAAATTGCAGTTTTAAACCAAAATGTCCAGAGTTTTAAACATTTTAGGTCATTTTTAGGACACTGTAGATTATTGTTCACATTTACAAGTTTGAATCCTTTTCCCCCAAAATGCAAAAAGTGCAGAATCACCAGTAGAAAAAACACTAAAACATCTATTAAATATAAGACTTGATCTGTGGGGGAGGATGTAAAACACACATATAATCACATGAGCGGTGGGCGATATGGCCTTTAAATAACATCATGAGTATTTCTGTGATAATGATGTTCTTGATGACATCATAAAATACTTCTGGTGCTTCTTCTTCTTCCTTGTTGTTGTTACAGTCGTCTTTCTCTTCTCACATATTACTGTCTGATCGTTTTTAACCACCCTGATGAACTCCTCCACCGTTGACCTCATTACATCAACAAGTAGGAATATCACCATTATCACGATATGAAATTTTATTGTATCATATTAACAATTATACCAATATTATAGTGAATAATACAATATGTCAAATCCCTGAATCATCATTATATAAAGTCTATTAAAGAGAAACATAAAGTAATGGTTCGTCACTTTGTTGAGTGTGAACACAGAAATGTTTGTGTGTGAATTCAGTTTCTATTTTAGTCTCATTAATCCCGTCAGATTAAAGCCGACAGAGAGACACAGAGTGGGTTAAAGAGAGAGAGAGAGAGAGCGAGACGAGACGAGACGGCGAACGAGCCGCTGACGGGCAGGTTTGAGGTCTGAAGGATTAGAGACAGAAAATCCTCTTTTCCTCCCAAATACTGTTAAAAAAACCCTCCATGTCAATCACCCTTCAAATACACTGCACGCTGTAAAAAACATCACCGCTCATGTTTTAGACGCCGCAGGAGGAAGAACGATGATGTTTTATTCTAAATTCAAAATCTTATTTAAGTCAAATTAACAGCAAAATGTAGATAAAAGATTAAAAATGAAAGCAGATCATTGAAAAGTGTTTTATCATATTATTGAGTTTTATTATTATTATTGTTGATGTGAAAGCAGCATTTTAATGTATCTGATGGATGTGCAGCTGATTTTAATTATTTTTTTTTTTTTAATTAATTCAATTTAAGAAAAACTCACAGCTAATCAACGATTAGCAACGATTAGCCAATTATTAGATCAGTCACCCGACAGAATATTAATTGCCAATTATTTTGGTAATTGATAAATCATTTTGAGTAATTTTCTAAGAAAAATTCTTTTAAACTGTGAATATTTTCTGGTTTCTTTAATCTTCTGTGAGGATGAACTGAATGTCTTTGGCTTGTTGATAAAACAAAACCTTTTTCACCATTTTCTGACATTTTATTGACCAAACGACTTATCAATTAATCGAGAAAATAATTAGATTAATTGATAACAAAAATAATTGCTGGAAAATTCAATTTCAGAGAGTGTTGGTGAGTTTTATGGACATATCTTTCCAGCAAGATGTTTTACAGTGTAAAAGAACCTCAAATTAAAGAAATCTACAAACTATGATGAGTTGAACATGTTGTAATAAAGGGACAGTCCGCTGGGTGCGTTTGTTTTCCGTACCTTTGAACTTGCCGCTCTCCAGCAGAGCTCCAGACTCCTCCAGAGAGAAGAACTCCTCGATGGACACAAAGTTGTAATCCACACCTGTGATCTCCCCGTCCCGAGGCTGCCTGGTCGTACCTGCAGGGAGGACGCAGAGCGTGATGTCATCACTGGACGCTGCTCCGTCCCACAAACTGAACACAGTCAGTCCACAGAGACACACGAGTGCTCATTCACTGAGAAATATTGAGGAGTTTAAGGACGGATTCACTATTTTTCAACTGAATCTTAACAGTCAAGTGTCCATATAAATGCATTTAAAAGTTTATCTGAAGCTAATATGAAGCTTCTTTCAACGTTACAGTCTTTTTAGTGCCAAAGTTCCTCTTTTTGTTACTATACTTCCACCTGCAGCTCAACAGGGAAACACTGTCCGAGGAAACACAAAGAGGGAATTTGATGCTAAAAAGACTGTAAATGTGTCAGATATCCACTTGATATGACTAACTCAGACTGCTGAAGCTGAATAGAAGCTTCACACAGACTTTTAAATGACTGTGTGGACACACTGTGGATTTTATCCTCCATCACTGAAATTGAAAACACATTTGAAGGATCTTTTAATATCCAGTATGAACAGGAGGAATGATTACAGTGAGGAAAAC
Organism: Thunnus albacares; assembly: GCF_914725855.1. Lineage (NCBI taxonomy): Eukaryota > Metazoa > Chordata > Actinopteri > Scombriformes > Scombridae > Thunnus > Thunnus albacares. Next base: position 33,434,903 of record NC_058110.1, on the reverse strand, counting down.
CTCTTTCACTGCTCATATGGACACCTGACTGTTGTTTTAACACACACTTGAAAAACTGTGAACGTGTCCTTTAAGGTCTGCCCAAATATTCACCAGATTTTTAGCTGCTTTTTTGAGAAAAAAAAGGCGTTAAATGGATCTTAAAAAGAAAGTTGGCAACGCTGCACAAACCCAGTTGGCAGCGAGTGTCGTTATTATCAGCAGCCTGAATGTGTCTCATGTTCTTCCATATTAACATTGCAGCTTTCATTCAGTGGTCGTCACGGTAACTTAAGTCACTAATAATAACATGAATTACTGCTGATAACTGTGCTGTGTTCATTTAACTGACTAGCACCGTAGATAAACGAGTAAAAATCTGCTTTTCACTTCAGTTCAAACAAGATAAACTGACTGTAACTCAGTCGGTGTCATTTCTTTAATATTTACTGTCATCAATCATTTCTGTGTTTTTTGTATTTCGTCAATAGTTGAACGTCTTTATGAGCCGTCGCTGACTTTTAGTTCCAGGCGTCAATTCAACAATGTTGAAGCAGCACTTCAAAAATTCCTCTCAGCTCTCAGTGTGTGTGTGTGTGTGTGTGTGTTTGTGTGTGTGTGTGTGTGTGTGTGTGTGTGTGTGTGTGTGTGAGTAATCAAACACACACACACACACACACATCCAGTAATCATTAACAGAGTTAATCAGTTTTCTGACACTTTCTTTAAAACCACCACAAATAGAAACCAGCAGTTCTGATCTTTATGTAATTTATGACCTCAATGAACTTTGACCTCAGTTATGACATCACAACTTCTGACACATCACTATAAATATTTCAGCTCATTATCGGGAAGCTCGTCGCTGAGAGAGAATCCGACTGTTAATGTTTCATCAACTTCAGGTTTTTTGTTTAAGTTACTGTGTGAATGTTGCTGGTGTGTTCAGGGACAGTCCGACTTCTGACATTCACTTTGTGGGTGTTTATTTACTGTGTTCTGGTTGATCAGGATGGGAGCTCTGTAATATCCACCTTCTTATGGATGAATAAATTGATTAAGAGAATATTCAAATCATATAAACTGTAACCAAAATAATTTACTGGAGGACAGAACATGTGTGGAAGTCTATCGCATTTACAAAAGAAAACAAACTGGAGATGTTTTCTCATTAATCATAATTACAAAAAAAAATCTGGATGTTTTATTATAAGAAACCAGAGAAAATGAAGGTTTACTTTCTATCTTTTTTTTTGCACCTTGCATTTGAACAGGTTTTATCTTTACTCTTTATGTTTTATTTACACTGACGGATCTGATCAGAGGTTGTTTTGTTGTTGCAGCTCTGTTGCATCATCATTCTTTTCATTTTAAAAACTGTCCACCAGAAAAAACAAGAGCATCAGTCATTTGTTCAGATGTTCTCCCCTCCACCTCCTACCTAGCAGATCACTGCTTTCTTTTAACCACGACCGCCATCTTTATTTAACTTTAAAGCGTCTATAACACCACAGTATCTATCGGTGTGTAATGTGTTGGTCGTGGTTCTGCAGCTCCTCTCGGCTTTACGGAGCTTTATAGTGAGTTTCAGCTCATTGTTTATCTGTCCAGCTGCAACTTTACTGTTCTGGTTCACTCTCAGCGTCTCATAGCGTCGTTTTCAGAGAAAAAGCTGTAAAAACACGACTCCACATGAATGATAATGTTGCTCCGTAACTGCTGGATGTGAAAATAAGCAACTGTTTGCTAACATGTTAGCCACAACTACTCTATAAGCTGATGATATGACAGAAGTCATGTTTAGAAACTATTCTGCTAAAATCAAGACGACAAAAAAAATCATTTCAACCAGACTGAAACTACAAAGGATCAAGAATAGAACCCTGAGGAACCCCACAATTAATTATGTGGAAATAAGCAACTGTTTGCTAACAAGTTCAACATATCAACTTAAAAGATGATGATGTGTCAGAGTTGTGTTCACTACTTGTTTCTGATGAGAACAACAGGACAAAAAATCACTTCATGAAAGTTTAAGAACTTACTAGATGACTGTTGTTTGTTGTCTGGTTTATACAAAAATAACATCAGCTGGTTGAAACATCAGTTCATACAGAACTGCAAAGCAAACTCAAAGTATCAGCGTTTGATCTGTATTCAAAAAGTAACTACTGTATGAAAACCAACAGAACAGAAACTGACTGTTTGTAACTTAATAAGACCTGAAGATATAAAGGATGGATAGAAACCATCTGGACTCCAGTATCACAGTGTGTTTGAAAGAAATAATGTTGGCAAAATGAATTAAAAAGAAAAGTTTTTATTGTTATTGTGTATTAATAAAACCACACATCTATGTTTAAATTCATTTTGCTATTACAGTCAGAAAGGCCAAAAGTTATTTGTAGATTAGGAGCCTTTTTGAAGAATGTTTTATCTTGTAGTAAATAAATACCCAGAAAGTGAACCATAAACTGACAGTTAAATGTAAGAAGTCAGACTGTCCCTGAACACACCAAGAACATTTACATCTCAGTTAATGATTACTGGATGTGTGTGTGTGTGTGTATGTGTGTACAGGTGTGTGTGTGTGTGTGTGTGTGTGTGTGTGTGTGTGTGTGTGTATGTGTGTGTGTGTGTGTGTGTACAGGTGTGTCGTACAGGGTACAGCGCGCAGGTACAGGTTCTCTCTGATGAGCTGCTGCAGCTGACTGTCCATGGAGCCCGGAGTGAAACACTTGCTGAGGTACAACCTGAGGTCCTTACACAGAGACGAACCTGACGGACAGAGAGAGAGATTATGATGTCATAGTGATGTCATCAGGCTCAGAGACTACACATTTCTACCAACAGTGGAAGAAATACTCAGATCCACCAATACAGCAAAGTAAAAATACTCCATTACAAGTAAAAGTCCTGCATGAAAAATCCTACTACAGTAAAAGTACATAAGTATTATGAGCTTGATGTAGTTAAAGTATTGCAGTAAAAGTACATAAGTATTATGAGCTTGATGTAGTTAAAGTATTGCAGTAAAAGTAGTGGTTTGGTCCCTCTGACTGATATATTATTATATATGACATCATTAGATTATTAATAGTGAAGCATCAGTGTTAGAGCAGCATGTTACTGTTGTAGCTGCTGGAGGTGGAGCTAGTTTACACTACTTTATATACAGTTAGCTAGTTTAGTCCAGTGGTTCCCAACCTAGGGGTCGGGCCCCTCCAAAGGGTCAGCAGATAAATCTGAGGGGTGGTGAGATGATTAATGGGAGAGGAAAGAAGAAAAAACAAAGTTCTGATACACAAATCTGCTTTTAGTTTTTGGACTTTTTCTCTAATCTTTGATTTTTGCTGAAATATTGGATCATTTGAACATTTATTGAAATGAAAGCATGTGAGAAGTTTAGAGGGAAAAATCACTATTTGGTGGAGCTGTTAACAACTCATAGACATGTGAAATGTGACCCCGACTACACACTGCTTTTTGTAAGACGTCAAAAGCCAAAAAGGTTGAAAACCACTGGTTTCATCTTTAACAATGTGTTGTATTTTAAAAGCTTGTTATATTATCCATTGTGTCAAACATGAATGAATTTTAAAAATAGAACAATATAAACTCACTACATTACGTTTGTTTTTTTTGTTTAACTCTGTCGACTCACCTGGCGAGACGGTCTTGATCCTGATTGGATGAGGACAGGAGTTGAGGACTCCTCTGACATCACCGAGTGTCATCCCTAACACGGGCGTCCCCCCGATCTCTAAGATGATGTCGCCTACCGTGGCCCCGCCCCCTGGAGCCGCTGTGACGAACGGGAACTCGCCGTAGTCTGCCCCGCCCCCGATGGCGAGCCCCAGCTCTCCGGAGCCGCCGCCCAGCGGCACGAAGCTCTCCTGGACCTTAACAAACATGGAAGACAAGAAGTGAACAACTGAGAACACTAAAGACTCTTAAATGATTCACTGACGTCAGAATTATCACTAAATTCAATTTCAAAGAGATTCAGGAGATTTATTTTCATTCCAGGTATTAAAAAATGCGTCGTTACCTTGGAGCGCCAGTGCAGCTTCTTCACCGTCGCTCTAGACATGGCGGCCGAGCTGCAAACAGAAAGAAACAAGCAAGAAGTTACTGAGCATGCTCAATAAGACACAGTTCACCTGTTGCTCACACAACACAACTTTAGTATCCGACTGGCTCGTATTCACAGGTAATCTGAATTTAATTGTGTCCTTCATCTCCTGTAACACCTGTAGATACATGTAGACAACTATAAACACCTTAAGACACCTGTAAACACCTGTAAACATCTGTAGACACCTGTAAGGCAAACAAACACCTGTCCACACATGTAAAAATCTATGAACACCTGTAATCACTTGTTCATGCTCATAGACACCTGAGTACCTTTTACACACACTTTCAAAACATTCAAACACTTATAAACACCTGTGAACACATGTATAGACGTGTGGACACCTGTAAACATCTGAGAATACCAGTAAGCACCCAATAACACCTGTTTACACCTTTAAACACCCATTAAAACCTGTAAAGACTTATTCACACCTACAGACGCCTCTTGACACCTGCAAATACCTGTTCACACCTGTATATATATATTTATATTCACAGACACTGGTGACAAGATAAGTACCTTTTCACACCTGTAATCACCCGTGAACACATGTATATGTATAGACATGTAGACACCTGCTCACACCTGATCACGCTTGTAAAACAACAGTAAGTACTTCTTCACACCTGCAATCACCCGTGAACACGTGTATAGACCTGTAGACACCTAAGATAACCAGTCACACCTGTTTACACCTTTAAACCCATATTAAAACCCCTAAAGACCTCGTTCACACCATTTATTCATGCTCACAGACACCTATGACAAGGTAAGCACTTATGTAGACACCTGCTCATGCCTTCAGAACATCTGTAAGTACTTCTTCACACCTGCAAATACCTGTTCACCTGTATATATATTCATGCATAGACACTGGTGACAAGATAAGTACCTTTTCACACCTGCAATCACCTGTGAACACATGTATATGTATAGACATGTAGACACCTAAAAAAAACAGTTCACATCTGTTTACACCTTTAAACACATAGTAAAACCCCTAAAGACCTCGTCACACTTTTGAACACCTGCAGACACCCATTCACACCTACCTAATATACCTGTTCACACCATTTAGTCATGCTCACAGACACCTATGACAAGGTAAATGTACACATGTATAAGTATAGATATATAGACACTTGCTCATGCCTTTAAAACATCTGTAAGTACCTCTTCACACCTGCAAACACCTGTAATCATGTATAGACCTGTAGACACCTGACAACACCATCTGTTCACACCTATTGATTCTTGTAGACACCTTTTCACACCTGCAGACACCTGCTCATACCTGTAACACCTGTGACAACCTGTTAATGACTTCATTACTCAGAAGCAACGTCACCACTTTGGTCCGTAAGCTTCTTTAACTCGCCGTTACATAACTAGAAAGCTTTTTTACCTCCTTGTTTGTTACTCTAAAGGATTAGTTTCTTCTTTGTGTCCTTACTAAGAAGCCTCTTTACCGAACTCCAGACTTGAAAACGTCACACAGACCCCACAGACATGTTTTCATGCCGCCCGCGGGTTTTAATCCATCTCCTAGCAACAACAAAATGTTCTGTTGAAATGTTTAATCAGCAGAGAACTGTTTTCCTGAGAGTGTTTGGGATCAGTTCCTCCATCGACTCATCCACTCTCTGCTTCTGTCAGAGAACAGCAGATGGTGGCAGACAGCAGGGAGCCGCACACAAATACAAATACATGCAGACCAGCACTGACACCATTTCATTTACACAATCAAACCCACAGGGAAACACACACACACAAACACAGGCTGCTAGACGTCGTACATTAAATATGCATGAGCATATGTGAAGGTGGGAGTCGGTGAAGAGAGCAGCGACTGAAACAACAAATTTAATTGACGCACAGAAAAACAAGTTGGGAAGCTTTCTAGTTTGGAAGGAAAGAGGTGAACGTTTCTAGTTATGCGGTAAGGAGTTTAAGAAGCATCCTAGTTAGGTAGCGAGGATGTAAAAGAGCTTCCTGGTAGGGTAGTGAAAAGGTAAAGAAGCTTTTTTGTTGGGTAGTAAGGAGCTCAAGAAGAATTTAAGGTAGCAAAGAGGATAAGATGCTTCCTAGTTAGGTAGTAAGGAGGTAAAGAAGCTTTCTAGTTAGGTAGTACACAGCTTAAGAAGAATTTAAGGTAGCAAAGAGGATAAAACCCTCCTAGGTAGGTAGTGAGGAGGATATGACGCTCCCTAGTTAGGGATTAGGGGTGGTTAAGAAGAACTAAAGGTAGCGAGGAGGTAAGATATTTCCTAGTTAGGTAGTGAGGTTGAGAGGAGGTAAAGACGCTTCCTTATAAGGTAGAAAGGACCTTAAGAAGAATTTCAGGTAGCAAGAAGGTAGGAAGCTTCCTAGTTAGGAATTAAGGATGTTGAGAAGATTTTAAGGTAGAAAAAAGGTATAAAAGCTTCCTAGTTAGGTTGTGAGGTTGAGAAGAGGTAAAGGTAGCTAATTAGGAAGTGAGGAGGTAAAAAGAAAGTGAGGAAGTGATGAGGATAAGAAGCTTCCTAATTTGATAGTGAGGATGTAAGACGAGTTAGTAAGTAAGAAGGAAGCAAGTTGGTAAACGGCATCCTAGTAAGGTACAGTAGTGAGGAGATGAAGAAGCTTCCTAGTTAGGTAGTGAGGAGGTAAAGGAGCTTCCTGGTGAGGTAGTGAAGAGGCAAAGAAGCTTTCTTGTTAGGTAGTATGGAGCTTAAGAAGAATTTAAGGTAGTGAAGAGGATAAAACCCTCCTAGGTAGGTAGTGAGGAGGATATGATGCTCCCTAGTTAGGGACTAGGGGTGGTTAAGAAGAATTAAAGGTAGCTAGGAGGTAAGATATTTCCGAGTTAGGTAGTGAGGTTGAGAAGAGGTAAAGAAGCTTCCTCACAAGGTAGAAAGAACCTTAAGAAGAATTTAAGGTAGCAAGAAGGTAAGAAGCTTCCTTGTTAGGAATTAAGGATGTTGAGAAGACTTTTAGGTAGAAAAAGGGTATAAACGCTTCCTAGTTAGGTAGTGAAGAGGTAAAGAAGCTTCCTTGTTAGGAATTAAGGATGTTGAGAGGACTTTTAGGTAGAAAAAGGGTATAAACGCTTCCTAGTTAGGTAGTGAAGAGGTAAAGAAGCTTCCTTGTTAGGAATTAAGGATGTTGAGAAGACTTTTAGGTAGAAAAAGGGTATAAACGCTTCCTAGTCAGGTAGTGAAGAGGTAAAGAAGCTTCCTAGTTAGGTTGCGAGGTTGAGAAGAGGTAAAGGTAGCTAATTGTGAAGTGAGGAGGTAAAAAAAGTGAGGAAGTGATGAGGATAAGAAGCTTAATAGCGAGAAGGTAAGACAAGTTAGTAAGTAAGAAGGAAGCAAGTTGGTAAAAGGTATCCTAGTACAGTACAGTGGTGAGGAGATGAAGAAGCTTCCTAGTTAGTGAAGTTGAGAAGAATTAAATGTGCGACATTATAAATTTCTCAAAGAACTTCAGTAAGTTCCAGAGGTTGTGATATGTAGCACAACAAGCTAGCAAAGCTGTAAACAGAACCACGTTCCTGCACATGCTCAGTGGCGTCTGCTTTACACAGAACTACTCTCCTGAGACTGAAAACATGATGCTGTTATTAGTCTTTGGAGCCGTTTCTAAACAAAGTAACATGACCAAACTCTTCATAATGAAGGAACATGTCACCCAGTGCAGCGGTGTGACTCACTGATGAGTTTTTAATAGTTTTTGGAACAACAACGGAGGAATAAGAAATATCAGACTTTGGATACACACACAATATTTGTTAGTAGAATCACTTGTTGGTGGTTTGGCTCCAAACATGAGATTTGTTATCAGTAACAAAAATACAGAAAATCAACAGCTAAATCCTTAATGAGGAATTAAAGGTAGCAAAAAGCTGTTTCCTAATGAAGTCATGAGAGGATAAAGAAGGTAGCGAGGAGGTATTATAAAGATGTGAGGAGGTACTTGTGAATGGATTTGGCGGCTCAGTGTTTGTCAGTCAGACAGGAAGTGCAGTGATACTCGCCGCAGCATGAAGTAGACATGCTGCTATTAACACATCATTAACACACGCTCACTCGCCCCGTCTCTCTCTCTGTCTGTCACTTCCTGTCTGTCAACTCGTTCACATGCAAACGCCTTTACAACCTACACACGTCTAAATACGTGAACCCTGCCTGTCTGCGTGTTTGTGTGTGTGTCTGTGTGTGTGTGTGTGTGTGTGTGTGTGTCGTACCTCTACAGAAGAACAGTTTGGCTTGTCGTGTGTTCAGCTGCCATGTACCCAGACTGTCTCAGTATCTCAATTAGTTTCTCTCATAACTCGTTTTTCTCTCTCTGTTATTCACTCTCTCTCTCTCTCTCTCTCTGTCTTTCTTGTTGTCCCTCGCCCTCTCTCTCTCTCTCTCTCTCTGATAAGACTGGTCAGAGTACAGAGTGTGATGTAATTCATAGTGTGTTCAGGGAGGGGACTACTTTACTCTTTATGTATGCTGTTTGAAGGAATGTGTGAGTGTGTGGTGTGGTCTATATAAATGAAAAAGCTATGTGACCTCCAGAGTATTTACTCATGTAAAACTCAGGTGGAACAAGTATAATAACTGACTGAAACACCTGGGATCAAACTTGCCCTTAAATACAATATTTCACTAAAGTTTAATGTTAATTGATTACGATACCTGCCCTGTTAGCACCATTTGGCTAAAGTAGTTAACGTTAGCATTAGCTTGGGTCAGCACTCCTTATCTGGAAGTTCCTGGCTCCATGGAAAAGATGGCGCCAAACATAAGCTGCAACTCTGGGCTTCAAACTCGCTCCATTGAAACCAGCGGGTGACGTCACACGTGGTTTAAACAAGTTCATCAATGGTGAAAATTCAACACAGCAAAAACTAAAGAGACCACAAAGAACCAAGCAGCATCTCCAGATTGTATCTCGTGGTCGCAGCTCAGTGAGGAATTTCATTACAGGGAAACAAAAAAACAGACTCGATTTATCTAACTCAAGGCATACTCACATTATCGCAGGAAAACAAAGGTCTTGCTCTATGTGTTTCACGTTGGTCCGTGTAGTATTTACCACTTCTGGTGGCACTTACTAATGGGCAGCAGCTTAGCTATGATGCTAATACGGCTAGCAGTAGCCGTTTCAGAGACTCAAACAGTGTTTCTGTAACAAACCTGGTGGCTGCATCTGCATGTTGATATCTTTATTTATGAGCCTAGCTTGTTACTGTACAGTTCTGGAAATTCAACACCACAAGTTTTTATTTTTTGTCCATCTTTCAGTTTCATGCAGTGGTCAACAGCGATTAGCGACCATGAAGTTCAGCTTCGCTCGGGTTCAAAGTTGAACAAACTTGAACTTCTGGCACACGCGGCTTCTCTCAGTGCACCATGACCACCTGTGCAAAGGCGTCACAACAAACCACATAACACAACAATTACAAGCTGTTTTTCTATGATAATGAACCTTCAGACTGCTGAAGTCTCATATGAGCTTCAGCTAACGAGGGCCGTGGATTTTGTGCTCTATTTCTGAGGCGTGTTCAGACCTAAAACAGCCCTGCAAAAACAGTGCAAAGGGCTGCACTGGTGGGGCCTGTTGTTTAAGGTACCAATGAGACAATGAAACACAATCTAGGAAGTCGAGTTGGAGCTACAGATTAATGCATTCAAACAGATTAATGTAATATAGACAGACAGGATTTTACAACTCAAAGCAACACACAAAGTAATATAATATATTAAAAGTAAATGTGAGCTTGCATGTATGTGTTTGCCATCACAGCGCCTTGTCAGATGACGTTGTGTTGCAGCAAAAGTTGATCCCAGTTCAACCCTCTTGCTGGACCCTGTGGTGTTTTGCTGGACCTCTCTGCGTCGGCTCTCCCGCTGTGCCTGCTGTGGTTTGCTGCACCGACTGTGTGTCTGTGGGAGTGTTTGTGTGTGTTTGTGTGTTTAGCTCAGCTTCTAACTGAACTCAGAAAAACACCAGAGAGACTCAGATTCTTCTCTGTTCCAGTCTCCTTTTTTTTCCTCTCGTCTCTGTAGAAAGCTCGGGGATATGGACAGATTTCTCCCTCCAGTTGAAACATTTTCAACTGGCGCGGACGTACCTTCGCTTCAATCCGTGCTGCCCCAGGTGTGTTTTTGTATAATCGCATCCTTCCCATTGACTTAATACACAATTACACTGTGATTCACTCAGTGTTCTGTCTCACAGTTCCACTATGGAGAGCAGGAACTGTTACAGCGACTCATAAGACCCATTTCCACGTACATATGAGAGGTATTATATTAAAAAAGAAGCTATTCCTAAACTGTAAAAGCTGTGATGATACTGCAGGCACATCCACTCATGAAAAATGTCACGAACACCCAGCGAGCAGAGAAGCAGGGCTCTCTGCGGGCGGAGGATGGCGGCAAATTAAGGGATTTAATGGATCAAATCATTAATTTAAGTGTTTTATATTCGTCCTCTGAGAATCTGCAGCTGAGCAGATTCAGACTGATATTCAGTGTGTGACTGGATTTATATTCAGCGGGTCATATGTAGGTCACATACAGACGCTGTACGGATGTGTGGATGTTCGCTTCAATGTGGCCTCGTTTTTTCTCTCCCTTTGTTTTTCTGTCTAACTGTATGTAACCTATTTTTTCATCCCTGTATGTGTATGTGTGTGTGTGTGTGGTCAGCTAGATGCTGACTGACATTTCCAGCGTCTCTAATGAGGTTGCAGATCTTTCAGACTCTGCAGTTTAAACCAGCTCTGACACTCAGACACACCAACAAAACGCTTTCATCCTAAAGAATCTCTTCAGTAACTCATCTGACTCATCCGACCTCAACTCAACTCTAAAACAGCTGAAAAAAAAAAACGCTTTTAAAAGTGATCATCGGTGCAGAGTAGACCAGGATGTAGGTCTGCTAGAAGGTAAAGAAACAGCTGAGTAATATAAATATAAAGGATAATTATCTGTTTAACTTGTATAATTTGGTCGTAACAAGTTCAAGATATCAACTTAAAAGCTGATGATCAGTGTTGCGTTCACTACTTGTTTAGGATGAAAAAAGGACAAAAAAATCACTTACTGAAGGTTTAAGAAGTTACTAGATGACTGTTGTTTGTTTGTCTGGTTCACACATAAATAGCAACATCAGCATTTAAACTGTCTGTTGAATTTAAATTAGAAAAGTAACTATTATATGAAAACCAAATGTACAGACGGGATATAAAGAGCTGGAAGAAGATAAGCATAGAGACAAATATTTGCCAAAGTATTATTTCAACCACACATCTTTGGTTAAATATATTTCGTTATTACAGTCAGAAAGGTCAAAGGTTAAGGGTTACTATTACTCTTAATATTCACATAACAGCAAAAAGAAATATTATTCTGATTTTCTTTTGACTACTTTTTGGAAATTCAGTTAAAATTTGAGCTACATCTAAAGTCATCAGTTTGCACAGCTGTTAACAAGACAATGAATGAAAAACTTGTCTTCATATGAGAAGTTATAATAAATACTGTACATTAATAAACATTTAAACCATATATCTGCTTATAATCACACTGTGGTGTGTTATAACCCTTTTATTAACTGTTTATATACTGGTTATAAATGATAAATAGACTAATAGTTTTACCTGCAGTGGATTTAAATGCACATTTATTCAAATCTTTTAACAATTCTTTGGAAATTCAGTTAAAATTTGAGCTACATTTAGATGAAACTGAGGGGAAAAAAGTCAGTAAATGACTCGCTGCTGCTTGTAAAGCTGATCACAGTGAGTTCAGGATAATAACTGAAAGTGACCTAAATGAACACATGAACTTTTTTTATCACATTCACATCAAACTGAAACTGTTAAAAGGCTGATTTGTATTTGCTCAGGAAGTAAAATCACAACCTTCTTTTTTAACCCTGATCTGCGTTTGTCAGGTGAGTTTTTTTTACTGTTTTTTTTTTTTTTTTTACAGTGTGGAGTCTCAGTAAAATGTCCCTGAGGATCGACCTGAGAGTAGGAAAAAGTTATTTAGATGATGTTTCAGCTCCAAGCAGGAAGCTCACAGTCTGAACAGTGAAGCCAATGCAGAAGTGCTTTAACCTCTTAACCGCCACCTTTTTCTTTTGGAATTTTCACTTATTTGGCTTATCTAAATGGAAAGGCTTATAACATAAGAATTGTAAGGCCAAAATGCATTTTAAAAGGCTTCATTTGAAAGGTAACATCTTCTAGTTTGTTTAGCATGTGGCTAAAACATAACCAAAATTATATCAGTTCAAATAAGGCTCCAAACAGTGTTTTTGGTCCTCATCTATCAGGAGTCATATTTGAATAACAATAACTAGGACATGCCAGAACTATGCAAATCACCACATACCTTCTACATCTTGTCAACCACACCTGCATAACCTCATGGGAGCTACAGAGTTTTTAGTTTGTGGTATCACTGGTGTCCCGAAACCTCCAAAATGTCTCCAAGTAGCCAAATTGTGCTTGTACTCATTATTGGGTGATGCTAAACCGCTAACAACTGGCTTAAGCGGGTCGCCGGCAACCCAGTGGATGTTAAGAGGTTAAACTTGCATTCTCTCTAATGGCCAGCAGGGGGCAACTCCACTGGATCCAGAAAGAAGTCTGATTGTATGGAAGTCTATGAGAAAATGATCCTTCATCTCACTTGATTTATTACCTCAGTAAACACTTTCCTAATGAGTTTATGGTCTCAATCACTACTCTCAAGTCTTCTTCAATACATACTGATTATGTAACCTCACCACCAGATTCACAGAGTACAGGCGTAGCTGCTGCTATTTCACAGCGTGTTTTCAGTTCATGAAAGTTAATTGTAACATTTTAGTCGCCTAAAAAAGTCTTGTTCAGTGTTTGGTTGTGATAAAAGATCCTCTATGGAGGTGGATGTGCAGTTTTTTCCTATAAGTGCATATTGTTTTAATCCAGTTTTAAGCCAGTTTCTCACTAGCGAAAATTAGCATTAGCATTAACATTATTACAATTAACCATAGAGTGTAAATGCACCATGCTAACCGTGCTAGCCGTGCAGCTAGCGCTAAGGTCAGCTCCACCCTCTCAACCTCTGTGAAAAGTGGGCATGTCCTTATGAATCTTAGGACTGATTGATGATATTATTGGTTGACATTGATTGGTTCAAGCCTACGTAAGCACATGTCATATTTTATTTTACAGAATGAAAACGTGATTGGACTTTGTTTGATATTGTTAAGTAGGTGCATAATATGACTGAAGATGCAATCTAAAAGGGATAAAAAGGCGTTTTCCATTTCATCTCCACTTAACCAAACAGTGACAGGATCAACAGCCAATCAAATCACTTCACACAAAGTGATGAGAAGCATTATTCCCTGAGGATCGACCTGCCGGGATCACACAGAGCGTCACCTCGGGGCTCATCGCTCTCATCTCTAACGCACATTATTCATGACTCCTGAACAGAATAAACTCAAACACAGCTCACAGCCTCCGCTGCTCCTCTGGGAGTTGTAGTCTTTTACATCAAAGGTCTGTAGTCTGTTGCTAACAGCTTAGCGCTGACTGAACTTAATGAGCGATGAGGGAGAATCTTCCTTACAGTGAGGAGCGTCTGGTGCTTTTGAGTCATTTATCTGTTTCATCATTTCGGTGGTTCATAAAGAACCTGCAGGAGTTCAAAAAAAAATAAAAATCTGCAGAATTTGGCATTTGTGTGCAGAAATTAACAGAATATAACCTGTTTAATGTTAAATCATGTTTAAGGATATCAAAGATAAAAAAAAAACCTCTACTTTAACTCATCTATTTATCATTAAGTGCATCTATAAACAGTTACTAGATGGTTTTAAAGCCTCTGGAAACGTGGCTTGAAATCATAAAAATGCATATATGATATCAAAGTTGAGTGTCTCATTAAGCATCCACAAAAATCTGAATGAAAATAAACATTCATAACTATTAGAAAACAAAAACAGCTGATTTGGCTGCTCAAACCATTTCTCCGGACTGTGTGGGCGTGTCCAGATCACGTTTGATTGACAGCTCACTTTCAACTCAAGTATCGTTTTATTTTCTATTCATTCACTAAAACGTTTTGCTGATATAAAACCAGCCAAATCTTCGTTTTTATTTAATTATACCTCCCAGAGTATAACGCTAAATGTTTTAGCGTCTTCCATTCACTTACATGAAACGGTTAGCATTAGCTTAAACGTTTTGCTATTAACTACCAAATCTATCAAATGGACCCTCCTTGTTTGAAAGCTTGAATAATCCATTAACTAACAAACTAGGTTAGACCACCTGAAACTGTTTTTGTTTAACTATACCCCTTGAGCATGGCCCTAATCGTTTTAGCATCTTCCATTCACTTACATGAAACGGTTAGCATTAGCTTTTCTATTCAAAACTTTTGAGCTTACTATCAATTACTCCAGTGGTCAACTAGTTATCTTGACTAATCAGCTAACTAGCCGACTAGAGTAGACCACACATATCTGTTTTTTATTGAACTATGCCTCCCAGAATACGAAGCTAAGTGTTTTAGCATCTTCCATTCATTTACATGAAACGGTTAGCATTAGCATTGCTATGCTACACTTTCGAGCTACTTATCCACTTAATACAGATTTGGATGGTGTACCCAAGTCAGCTAGTTAGCTTAACACAGTAACTTTAAAACCATGTCAAGCAAATTTGAACGGCTATGGCTATGTCAAAGGCTATGTTCTCATACTTTTTAGGTGTTTACTATATGCACATTAGATCCCAAATTACATGATTAATAGCCAATCATGGATTTGCCTTTCCAGGGGCTTTAACTCACTATAATGTAGTCCTCAGCAGATATACAGCACCAGTCAAAGGGTTCAAGGGTTTTTCTTGATTTTTACTAGTTTTCTTCGTTGTAGAACAATACTGAAGACATCAAAACTATGAAAGAACACATATAGTAAACAAACTAAACATATATTTCATATTTTAGATTCTTTAAAGTAGCCACAGTTTGTCTTAATGACAACTTTGCACACTGTCGGCAAAATCTTAACCAGCTTCATGACCTGGATGCTTTTCCAACAGTCTTGTTTCCTCAAACACAAAGTCAAACAACATCCCATCTGACAGAAACTCAAACTGACTTTCTATTTAATCAGGGAACAGACTGAGAGTTAAAATCAAGCTGAATGAAAACAAGAGTCTATCCGCCTTAAACCCAACCAGACCTTCATCATCACATCATAAAACACATGAATCCTTCCGACAGGGATGTTTAACAGGTTTTGAAGGCCACAGACAGATGATGATGTGCTGCTGATGGGGTCAGATCACAAACACACTTCCTGCACCATTAACCAGTACAACCACATCCAGTAAAACAACACCAGAAAGCTCCAAACGTTTCCTCAAACCAGCCGCAACATCCAACACACTCCGACATATAAAAGGTTCTGTTCATATAAACACATTTCTATCATCTCGTGTTATTTATCACCATATCGTCAGACACTTAAGGATGCTCAGCTGAGTTCTGAAACGTATGTGAAGAGCTGAAATGATTGGTCGAATAATCAGTGATGTCATTTAAGTCATTCATTAATCAGAAACTCCCTCTTTTCTCTGATGTCTTAGATTTTTTTGTTTTTCTCTGTTAGGGTTTGGGTAAGGGTTTGTCATCACAAACTGAATATTTTTGGGTTTTGGACCAATAGTTGGACAAAACAAGACATCTGAAGAAGCCATGTTGGACATAACACACTGATTATAGTAATTATTTGCAGCTTTTAATGTCAGTGTTGAAGCTGCTGCAACCGAACAAACTAAACATTCGCGCTGATTTATCTTCTGTTGTTTCCATCCTTCCAGCAGGCCAGAGGTCAGAGGTCGCTGTAGCCTGACAGGAGAGGAACAAATCCTCCCAGAGAGTCTGCGGCGATGAAGATGAGGACGATGAAGACGAGGCAGTGTTTGTATTTCCTCTCCGGTAACGCTGAGCGGCTCTGACAGCGACTGTCAGTCTGAATCTCTGAGAGTCGCGGACGCACGGCGAGCAGCCTCTCATGACATCATCCCTAGACACAGCAGCTTCTGATGATGTCACCAGCAATCTCTACTGAGCGTGCTCTGCCGGGGGGGGTCAAAGGTCAACTGTGTGTTTGATCTCATGTGACGCCATCGGGACCTCACAGGTTGTATTTACACAACACAAGAATCATGTCCGAGTGTCTCTTCGTGTTTGGGTCACTGGAGACCAGCTACAGTAAATAAAAGCCAACAGTCTGGATCCTGATTGGTTCACACAGCCGACTGTACGTCTCTCACACTTCTAAAGAGGTCATGTGACCTGACAGCAGCACATCCAGCACGGATATCAGATTAAAAAGACTGTCATGTGTTTCCATGTTTCACATCAGTGACACGTCAGTCTGATGATGCAGGTTATTAACTTATTAACATTATTTACATTTTCACATTTTTACTCTGTTGGTCTGGAAGCTGATTGTTTTGTTAACGCTTTATTTTGAAGGTCCTTCAATTACATACTAATTTCCTGTATATTTACAGTTATTTTTACAGAGCGAGAGATGCAATTTGGTACAAATTATGAGGAAAAAAATGTAAAAAGTGTTAAGTTGGTTAAGTTGTTAAGTGCTCTCTCATTATATTTGGGTTCATACATAGTTGGTAATTTGCAAAAAAGTTTAATAAATTAGAGTCCTGACATTTCTTTGATAAAATATTTAGTTTTGTTTGTTAAATATTAGCATATTAGGTTGTTTCTATTATAAGCACATTTCTTGTACACAACCAAACTTCATACATAACCCTTCATCCTAAGAATTAACAGCTTATTTTTTTTATTAAAAAAACTCTAATATGCTAAAATATCGTTTGACACACTGAAAACAGAGTTAAGAAATATGAATGAACCCAAATATAATAAGTGTGTGTTTAACAACTAAACCAACTTGACACTTTTATTTGATTTTTCTTATAATTTGTGCCAAATTGCACCGACCTTTCTGTAAAATGTCTAAAAAATGAACTATTAAATATCTGCATATCACTCCAGGAAATGTGTATAAAACCGAAGGACCTATAAAATAAAGCATTAATGACTTTTTATCAAAAAATGTTTCTTTTTATCTCCTAATTTTGACTTACGTGGTCATTTTGACTCGCCATCAGAAATCTTCTTTTACCATACATAACTTCTACTGGTGGAAACTGGCCTCTATAATCATACATATTTAATCAATACTATAACTTAAAATAATCAGCTTGTTCCACATCAATAAGGTCACATCATGTGAAACTGGACTGTGCAGTGTAATACAGTAACTAACCTGATAAGTCTCCACTTTTAAATAATGAAATATTGTATCAACATGTTCTGGCAGCTTCTGTTCTGATATCAGAGTTATAAACACATAATAATCAGTCACATGACTGTTATAACAGTAAGATGAACAGCTGATCCCGGTGCTGATAAAGCTGATCACAAGCCGCAAATTCAAACAGCAAAACACCACACATCCCCACTTCCTGTGTAGACAGGAAGTTAAAGGACGGGTTCACAATTTTTCAAGGGTGTCTTAAACCAGCAGTCAGGTGTCCATATGAGCAGTGAAAGAGGTTTTCCTCGCTGTAATCATTCCTCCTGTTCATACTGGATATTAAAAGATCCTTCAAATGTGTTTTCAATGGAAGTGATGGAGGATAAAATCCACAGTGTGTCCACACAGTCATTTAAAAGTCTCTGTGAAGCTTCTATTCAGCTTCATCAGTCTGAGTTAGTCATATCAAGTGGATATCTGACACATTTACAGTCAAGTTTCAGCAGCTTCAAGTTTCCACATCACACTTGTATAAGTTGAATACTGGATCACGATTGGCTCCGAACAAGTTGTGATGTCATAAATCCTGCTCGTAGGCCCTTTAAAATTGCGATACACGACATTCAGCTATTAGATGTAGAACTATATCACCAACATCTCAGACCAAAACAAACGTACGCATCGTTTACTCAATAAAGTTGGAACAAAAAGACAGAAAGCAGCACTGTGGCCTGCTAGATGTGTGTGTGCTCTATGAAAATTTCAACGAAAGGAAACTAAGTACAATATGTAAAGAAGGATGTGATGTCATGTTCATATTCAGCCTGTGTTACTATCAGGTCATCATATCATTAATTAATAACCTTCCTATAATGAGAACAGTTATATTAACCAGCTCTACAATATTAATTCACCACACAAAACACAAAACAGTCTGTTTATGCTGGTTTGTGTTTTACAGCTACGTTGTCATCATTTGTTCAAATTGGCTTCAAGTTTAATTATTAGTGGAGTAATAAAGTAAAACAGTAGAAACTACATATTCATCGGTCAGCTGTGTTTATTCAGCTGAAAGACAAACTCACACTGTTGCAGCATCTGCACATATTATTGTAAACAATCTGTTAATAGTATCAAGAATTTTCATATCAGATCATCACTTTTTGTTTATTTGACTGCTGCAAGTATGCAAATAATGATTTGCATCTGATGCATCAAGTTGCTGAAGTGATGCTCAGAAACGTGTCCGGCTCAGCTCACAATCATTAATATGTAAAACAGAATTTTTACAATGATAATATAAACTGTCCAGTAAAAACCTGAAGATTTTAACACGGTTTTACCTTCTAAATCCTTCATTTACATCCGAGAGTGATTCTACCTTCAGTTTCTAACTCTACAGAGACCTCAGAGGCAGCAGGATGACCATGGACGCCGACTGAAAGCTCCCCAAAACATCATAAATAGATACATGAATCATAAATAATACATAAATCGACCACATGTGTGTCGTAGTAGTCGTACGACACGCCTGAACCGCAGAAAACGAGAGACAATATTCAGCCAATCGGAGCGAGAATCAGAGCGATCCACATCAGCTGAGTCAGACTGCAGAGAGTCTGAACACTCTGTCCTCTCATCCCTCTCTTCTTCTTCTTCTTCTTCTTCTTCTGTGGTTTCCTCTCATTTACAGCTTCCCCTCTCTCTCTCAATCTTCTCCTCCGTCTCTCTCTCCCCTCCTCTCATTCTTCACTTTTTCTTTACGTATCCCTCGCTCCTCTTCCTCTTCCTCTGCTAGTGCTACCTCTCCTGTCCTCCTCTTCCTCTTCCTCCTCCTCCTCTCAGGTAGTTTCACTTTTTGTCGATTCAACACTTTTTCAGGGAGGTATTTCATCAACTTTCACACGAGATCTGGTTCATTTCTGCAGCTCACTCATTAATATTAGAGACAGAGAAGAAGAAGAAGAAGAGTCTGACAGGCTGATGTGTCCTAAACAGGCCACCGTACATGATAAACCCTTTTGATTTAGAGAACAACATCACTTCTCTCTTCTGTCGCCGCCCTCAGTGGAAACTTTACATCATGACAAACATCTGAGAATTGACCTTTGTGCGCCGTCATTTTGTCTTTTAACTTCCTGTCTGTACAGGAAGTGTGGATTTGTCGCGTTGTGTACGTCTGCTGACATCTGCAGCTTGTGATCAGCGAACGTTTGATCAAATATCTGATCGGTTTTTATAAAATAACGCACAGACTGATTATCAGATTATTTCACCTACACACTCGTGTATTATTTATTTTATTTTATTTGTTTTTATCTTTTTTTTATTAGATTTGATCTTATTTTATTACTTTTATCCTATCGTGTCCTTCATCGTTTTATTGTGTCCTGTTGTGCTATTTATTGTGTTTTTCATCTTGCTGTGCAGCACTTTGGAAACCTCGTGTTTGTTAAAATCCTGCTGTATAAATAAAGAGGATTTGATTTGATTACTGTCATAACATCTCATAATAATATGATATCAGAACAGACGCTGATAAAAACATGTTCATCTGATGTTTCTTCATCAGAGTGTAAAGTGGAGACTCATCAGTTTATTTACACTATTACACACAATCTGTTTCCCTGATTATTACAACTTATATTTCCAATAAAATATATGTTATATTACATAGTTTACTTTACAATAAATCAGACCAACAAAGTAACAAAACCATCTGATGAACTGATTATTTGTGAAGAATGAAAACAATATTAATACTTAATATAATGCTAATATTATGTTAAGTAATAACCGTTAGATGATTTTCATATAAACAGCTTCAGCAACAGGAAGTGAGCTGAGCTGTAGAGCTCATTGATCGACAGAAATTAATCACCTGCTATTTAGAGAATTGATTCATCGTTTTGAGTCTTTTTTTTTTTAAGAAGAAAAGATAAAATTCTCTGGTTCCAGCTTCTCAGATGTGAATATTTTCTGGTTCCTTCAGTCGTCTTTGACAGTAAACTGAAGATCTTTGAGTTGTGGATAAAACAAGACGTCATCTCGGGCTTTTGGGAAACACTGATCCACATTTTTCACCAATGATTAATCATTAATTGAGAAAATACTCATTAGTTGCAGCTCTAGAAATCTAACAAACATCTTTTTAATCTGATGTCTGTGCTGGATGTGCTGCTGTCAGGTCACATGACCTGCTCCTATACGCTGATGTGTGTTTCAAACTATGAGAGATGTAAAGCAGGCTGTGTGGACCAATCAGGACTATTCACCTGTTTTTATTCACATTTTGTGTATAAAAACAACTTTCTTCCCTGTTGACATTTATTACAATATTATTAGCAGCAAATTAGTTTTTTCAATTAGTTTTTTTTCCAGGAAACTCCTGAAAATATCAGGAAATGATGCAGAAATTTTAAAACATGAAGCATAAGAAAAGAAAGCAGTTTAAATTGTCTGCAGTGAAATGAACGTTACAGCCCGTCTCATCTGTCGCCGTGTTGTTTCTGATGATAATCGTGTTAATCTGAGTGTTTCGGTCTGTGTGTGTGTGTGTGTGTGTGTGTGTGTGTGTGTGTGTGTGTTGTGTGCGTGTGTGTGTGTGTGTGTTGTGAACAGAGTCTCTGTTGTTACTGTTGACTTTTCTCTTTCCTCACATTCCTCTGTGAGTTTCTACTCGACTCTACTGTGTGTTCATGTGTTCAGTAATCTGTCACCTGCTGCAAACGCTGGAGAATAATTAACCTGAAGACAACACCTTCCTGCTCTGACCCTCACACACACACACACACACACACCTGAACACACCTGAACACACACACACACACACTCTGCTCCAACTTTCACCTTAAATTTACCTTCAACGGTTTTTTATGGCTGCGTTGGTCCGTCAGATGGAAACGTTCAGCATGTTCTGTGATGTTTGAAAGCTCCCCTAACAGTTTTTTATTATATTTATCACATAGTAACATGTTCGCTTTTAGCTTCAAACCTTAAAGGAACAGTTCAAGAGCCACAAAGACATAAAAAATACTCGAATAATTTGTATCTGATATGTTTTTTTCCACATAAAAAAGTTAAATTAACTAGTTAAAATGTCATAAAACAACACTAGTGTTAAAACACTTTGGTTAAAAATAAGCGGAGACACCATCGAACCTTGTTGTATGTAATGTAGTGATGAACAATAAAGTGTCCATTAATCTGTCAAATTGTTTTCCATTAAGTCTATAAAATGTCAGAATATTAAAGTAGCTGCTATCATTTCTCACAGCACAAAGTGAATCCACAGATATTCAATTTACTGTCACATAAGAGAAAAAAATAGCAGCAAAATCTTCACAAATGATGAACTGGAACTGAGAGAAGTATCACACATGTTGCTGGTTATTTCTCTGATAATTGGCTGATCGCTGCAGCTTAACAGAGTACTGTAGTATTGATTGTGATGAATGTATTTAATGATGAACCATAAAGTCCAACCTGCATCAACAACAACAACAACAACAACTCATCAACATCTCCTCAGTTACCTTCAGTCTTCAATATGAACCACAACCTCCTCTACAGTCTGTCAGTCATGTCGGTTATCGTGTCACAGCTGCAGCAGTTAAACACAGATCAACCAGACGTATTCAGATTTTTTTTATCCGAGCAGTTTACTGTAAAAGAAAAGCAGCAAAAGCAGCAAATCATGAAGAAGCTGAAACCATTAAAAAAAAGACGATTAATCGATTATCAAAATAGCCGCTGATTAATTTCCTGGCGAACGACTAATCGATTAAAGATGAAACAGAGAACTTTGTTCCTCTTGGACTCCATTAAAACAATGTTCCTAAAACACATTTTTATCATCATGTAACCACAGAAAATCATCACAAATAAACTGAAACATGCAGCCTTTACATAGAAACCTTTAAAACATCGTGTGTCACCTAAATCACATAACAAACGAATCTTTTCTTCTTCTATGGATGTGTGATGTCACTGAGACCTTCTCTCCTTTTGACACGAGGAGACAAACCTCCAGTAACACAACTACAGATTCTATTCTCCATCTTAACAACCGTAACTGATATTTATCATCCTCTCATTAATAAACCACACTCTCTCCTCCAGTCTTTGACTGATGAAGATCTCCTCCTCTCCGAAACTGCACCACATCCTCTCGCACACATGGATTTATCAGACGTACAGTTGCACAAGTGAAGAAGAACTTATGAGGTAAAACATCACATTTCAAACGGAGGACGTCGTCTCTGTCGGCCTCCGCAAAAATAAAACCTACAAAACATGTTTAACGCTCCTAAAAGACCAGAAGAAGAACCAGAAATGAACGACTTTTTAATAAAACATGTAGCTTCATGAAATCATGAATAAAACAACTTGTATCTCATCGAAATCACACAACAAACAGCAGCTTTTCTTCTTCTATCAATATATGTTAGCACACACACACACACACACACACACACACACACACACACACACACACACACACACACACACACACGAGGAAGTAAACCTCCTCTTCTCCAGTAACACACCATCTCCCAGTTTGTGGAAACCAGTAGCTCCACACATCTACATGATATTGTTGTGTTTGTCCAGCTGGATCCAGATTCTACTGTCCATTAACACACAGCACCAGTGGAACCTGCTCCTCCTGCTGCCATTCACTAGAAACGCTGAGAGCAGACAAAGAGCAGCTTCTACAGCGCAGATCCAGCTGCTGTCCACAATGTAAACACACACACACACACACACACACACACACACACACACGGTGTCACCTCCCGTTCACTCATACTGATCCAGCTGCTGGTTTACAGTTCTAGGTTTACACGGTGACAGATGAGACCTCCAGGTGTACACACACACACACACACACACACACACACACACACACACATATACACACATATACACACACTCACACACCGCGGTGGTGATGGAGGATGTGACCGTCAGTCCGCTGTGTCTTCAGCCCGGGCAGCAGGCGGCATGGCTCGGCTGTGAATCTGCTGACAGCGCCGTTTGTACCTGCAGGAAAAACACACACACACACACACATGCACACACACACACACTCCGACAAACCGGGTTTCTCGGTCAAAACCACCGAGAACGCGCCCCGGTGTGTGCCTCGTGCCCAGAGAAACGGTTAAAAACAAAGCGCAGCGTC